>NC_143563.1:113020500-113322600 GCF_054136105.1 Typopeltis vanoorti | reverse complement strand
ACTTATTTGCTAGTAACTTTTGATATGCTTTATTCTTTTCCTTCACTGCCTCCTTAACTTCCTGTGTCCACCATGGAGTATTATTTTTCTATCCTTGCAGACAACCTCACCACATACCTCTTTGGCTGAATCAATCAAGGTTTTCTTCAAGGCTTGCCTGAATCTCCAAGGCTTGGTTCCTGTCCTCAAACTCTTTCATTTTTTCTTCAATAATCTTTGTGTATTTTAGTCTACAGTTCACATCTGAGAGCTGCTCAACTTTTATTCGCTTTAAAACTTTCTTACATGTTATTCTTTTCAGTATGAAATTCAATTTTATCCTGCTCAAGACTAAATAGTGATCGCTTCCAATTTCAAATCCTCTGTACACTCTGGTGTCCTGCACTAGGGAGAAAACATCACTATCAACAATAACATAGTCAATAAGACTTTTCCTATTCCTTGCCTCTTCTCTCCATGTGAATTTGGGCACATTTTTATGTTGGAACATGGTGTTAGTAATAACCAGTCCATGTCCTGAGCAAAAATCCAACAGGTATTTGCCAATATTATTAACCTTGCTCTTTTCTTCAAATTTTCCCAAAATATATTTGTATGTCTGACAATCATTTCCTACTCTGCTATTTAGATCCCGAACAAGGACCAACTTATCATTTTTCATTGTGTCAGTTGCTTTTTTTAAAGCATAAAAAAATTCCTCCACTTCTACCCTAGTAGAAACTTCTGTGGACCATAGGCATAACTAAGTCTCATTTTCCAATTTCTCCATTCTCATATTTGCCCACATCACTTTACTTGAGACTGCCTGCCATTCAAGAAGATTAGCCTCGTATTTTGTGTTGAATACTATGCCTAGTCTTTCTCTTCCTTGATTGTCATTTCCTGAATGTAACATTTTGTATTTATTGCTCAGAAAGATCTCACCAGTTTTTGTCTTTTTTGTTTCAGTCACTCCTATTATGTCGATCTGGTGCTTATCTAATTCCTCAGCTAGCTCCATTTCTTTGCCATTCAGGTTTCTTATGTTGATAGTAGCGATCTTTAACTATGGTGATGTTGAGTTGAGGTGTGCTTTCAGATTTGTTCCAGTAGCTGACTTTTCGCTGTTCGCCCTGGTTCCTTGGCGAAAACAACGGGGGCCTTGTCTACTTCCGTATGAAACTAGATAACCCTTTCTTTTGAAAGATCTTCAATATTCCTTGCATTATGATAGTATCGAACCCATGTCTGTTTCAACTGGAAAACGCATATCGTCACGTCTACCACCGTAAATGAATTTTAGGTCTTCCAACTTAATGAATTATGTTAAATTTATTTATCTTGCAATGAATGAATGTAACAAACTTTATTTATCTCAACATCAACGTAATATAACGTTAACCAATTTTAGACCTACGGAAAGCTTTTGGAGCAGTATCCATGAACTTTTATTGAAACAAACAAACAACAATAAAAACTTGGGACTGTAGGAATTAGAAGTCGTGCTCTTGCCTGGTTTGAAGGATGTTTAACGCTTAGATCACAAACCGTACAAATAAACAAATCCCATAGCAATTTCATTCGGTTTCATCTTTTATTTCTTACCTCACTTAATAAGAAACGAAGCCGACATAAAGAAGTACAGAAATGTGATCAAACGGAGCTTAAAATTCCCTAAGAATATACCTATCATTTTCCCAGAACAAGTGTATACATTAAAAATGAACCACTTCTAAAATAATCAGTGATGTTCAAGCTTTTTATTTTGCGCGCGGGCGCGCGCACGCACACACACACACACACACACACACACACACACGAACACACACAAATTCTTTTGCTAATAGCTCCTTGCCCTTCGATTTTTTTTTCTTTTAATATCACTCGAACGTTATCTCTGAAGCTATTGGTAGATGTATCAATTGTTTAACAACAAAATGAAGTCACTTACTGTAAGTCGTTATCTTTTGCTGTTTTCAAATTGATTTAAGAGGGAGCGAGACTGAAGACGGATCTTGTAGATAATTCTTAATGTAAAATGTTTGGCTAAGATATGTTGTTTGGAAATCGAGAAATGAAGTAAGAAAAATAATTAATTCCCCAAGAACAGTAGACTTGAAAACTGAATATTTGTTTTAAAAAGTAATAACAGTTAAGGATCGAGCAATAAGGTAATTTTATAAGCGCTTTATATATATTTCAAATTTCACAAAAATGCATTTAATTTTGATTATGTCTTTTCTCCCACTAGAGGACGAGCTCTCTAACATTCAGACTCAGATTGCTAAGTTTACCAAATAGTAAACTTGACTACGGAACGATGCAAAATATCCTCTGAAAATGTAAGTCATTTTATTGCAAGAATATTTTATTAATTCATTTAATCACTGGATGAAAAAAAAGTAATGAGTTCTGTGCACAGGTTATGAATTGATTTCAAATATACAAATCGCTTATGAGCATAGCATTCCGTGATTTTTGTGCAAATGTATTGGCATCTTTAATTAAGCCTGATTTTAGCCTGATCGCTAGCGAAGGACACAGGCTCGAGCTAGCAGTATGAAAACTTTATTAGTAATTGGTATGAATTTCGTATACATATATGCTGTTGTTAGTATCTTGGTCTTCACGCTTCATACTCCTCTCTCTCGTGTGATATGTTTTTAAGATGTCTTCGGAAGCGAAGAGTGGCTGTTAGCTTCGTCATGTCTGTCAGCTCGAGACAACTCAAGAACGGATGAGCCAATTTTGATGAGAATGTTATATTTAAGACTTTAAATACAAATTGCCGAGCAATTTTGAGTTTGTTAATTCGAACGATAACGATTGCCGCTTCACCTATTTTTCTGCGCCATTGATGCGATTGATGCACGCAGTGGAGTTAAACCCGTGGGCTCTCATTTAGTTTTCTTTATTCAGTGATCAGTGATAGGCGCTAACATATTGTCTACACTGTTTACGCTCTACGTACTTTTCCTGACTGGTTCGTTATTATAGTTAAGAAACGAATACCCGTTCTCTGAGTCAAGCTTATCAGGCGGCATTTGTTGTCTATTTAGTCTATCGCTGACCTCTGATTTTTTAATACAGTTAAAATCAGTTTATTCTTAAAAAAATATGGCTTCCTATTTATGAGACATTTTAACGGAAGAAGAAGAGAACCTCCATCATTTTTTAACACTTAATGATATTTTAAACCACTTTTTATTTTTATTTTTTTAGTGGTTCCTTTATTTTATTATTTAATTTCACTTAGCTTTACAAGGTTGCCAGTCATGATATCTTTTTAAGGCTTTTTCCTATTTTAAGGTACTGCAAATAATAATAATAATAATAATAGATTACAGAATAGGAGGAGAGACGATAATACAAACATACAAGTTAGTAAGGAGATTCTTACAGTATAAATACAGGGGGGAGGGATTTTAGGCTCATGCCAGGTGTGTGTGTGTGCGTTTTTTTGGGGGGGGGGGGAGAGACTTCAAGTGATCCCTGAGTAGGGGGTGGTCAGGAAGAATATGAAGTCTAGGCTCTTTTCATGACGTGTAGTGAGAGAGTGAATGGACCAGTGGTTAATGTTTTTAAGAAGAGATATGATAAGATTCCAGGGCTCTCCTTTGACAAGCCTTTGACTCCGTGGAGGTGCCTGCATATAATAATTATTGCATTAATTTTTTTTTTCTTTTCAGAATTATACAACAAAAGACAGTATATGTATAATCCAAGAACTTAAGTTCATCTGACTTACAAAATTTATAAAGATTACGCAAATCAATGTGTAGAGCACAATAGAGCAATACACAAAGGAATATGCAGAGGATAAATTATATATACAAAATAATTAGTTAATTTTGATTTGAACCCTGTATGTTGTATTCCTTGGGAAATACGTCTGGGGAAAGACTGTTCCACAGTACTGCAGTAGCAGGGATGAATGAGGAGGAAAAGAAACTTGTTTTATGGGTTTCGAGGTGTACTGTGAAAGGATGTTGGGCGGCAGCTGTATTATTATTATGCGAATCATTATTATAATAGAAGTTTCAGTACTCTATGAATCAGATTTTCCACTACTTGTTTATGTTGGCTTTCTGATTAAGAGTGGTAGGCGCTGTTAAAGCTTTTTCTGAGTCAAATAGCTAATAGTATTCATGTATTGTTTCCTTTTGCACCTTTGGAATTAAATATTTAAAGCCCACCTTTCTGCAGAAATGAGTATCTGGTCTAATGTTTACATGCTTATTATCAGATTTTAAGAACACTAGCATTCTGCAAATTTACAATTGTCTAAGTTGTAAGATAATTACTTGAGGGATATTTACAGCTCATTGTAATGTCTCTGTATTATTGATTAGAGCGAAATTAGAGGTATCAACGCGATGTGATAGATTCCTCCCTAGATTAGAATACGATACTGTATAACAGTTTGTATCCGAGTGAAATGTTCTATATCGTCACGCTTAAGAATCTTAAACAGAAAACTAGAAAGCATAAATCTTACTCTGTTGCATAGATTTATGCAACTTCTCTATTTAGCAAATGATGCTGGCGGTTATCATCCTCTTAGGTCATATTATCCTCTAGTTAATTATATGCATTGCATGTAAATTCCAACGAATGTATGAATTTGTAGTGAATGAATTAACCCTGCGGGTCTTACGTTCCCAGCTGCATATGGACTTACGCCCTGCTGTTGTCACTTTTAAAGTAGGCCTTTCGGAGGAGTAGATCAGGGTAGTCTGAGTTGCAGTCTGACTTATTTGACAGGTGTGTTACCGACGATGCAAGAATTACTCCCATCTGTTTACCGTATAGATGAATAATGGCTTGGAGCAGTCTGAACGTTAAGATTCAACAAGATAAGATATACTTCCGATGCCTTATAAGTATATGGCCGTCAACTGATTAATAGCGTGCGAACTGCATTGTATACTGCAGATTAATTAAGTGCAAAGGAATCAGGGTCTCCAGTGATGATATTTTTTGTTTTCTTTTATTTTTATGTGTGTCAGTCTGTCATGAATTTTGGTACATACTAAAATATAACCTGTACTTGTCTGGTCCAAGTGGATATCCACACTTCAAACTACAGTCCTTGGTTCGAATCCTACCGTGGAATGGATGTTTATGAATTTCTTTAGGAGAAATGATTTTTATCGCCAAGTAAAGAGAAACTACACCTCTTTATATTGGAGGCTTAAAGTAGGTAGAAAAAGATCAGGTTTCCCGTATGACGTCATCCACAGCATTGGAATGTGACAGGTTTACGACCTTCAGCGAGGACAGCAATCACATAATCTACCCTATAGATATAAAATGATAAGCCTTTTTATGTAACGTTTTTTGTCAAGTTATTTGAAACGTTTTGAAACTCGGGGGCTAGCCTGGGTGTCGAGTCATCAGAATTCAAGGAGAACCGGTCTATCAGTACGGAACTCGGGGGAGTTGGGTGCCGTAGGCGTCAGGGGGCGAAGCCCCCCTAGTAATAATAATAAAAAATTCCTCCAAAAATTAGAATTGTGATAAAATATAATGTATAATAAGATACTTTTTAGTTAATATTTATGTGTGCGCAATGCATAAGAAGCACTTTCAAGTAAATAAATTTCCATTATTTCGATATATGATTGAAACACACATTTCCAATTCGCATGAATATAATGACATGAAATGTTCAACCACGGTATCGTTTATTTCGAGGAATCTTATTTTCCAGAGTGGTACCACGCAAATACAGTCCAGTACATCCAGTTTCTTGAGCGAAACCACTTCGGATTGATCTTTATTGCAACGTCATGACAATCTCTGCCTGTGGATCTACTCACTACCACGTTTGCTTCTTCCATTGTTCATCATATTTTCTAGGCTTACGTTTCAATTAACTTCCATTTTGACCCAATTATTTTTTTTACGAAATGTGGGTTGGTGCTTTCGATTGGGACCAGGCAAGGGGGGGGGGGGCGGAAGTGCTTAATGTGGGAATTCATTGCGTCAGTTTTTCAGCGCTCGTGTTTTTACCTGATTAGAACTCGTGTTTGCTACTTACCATAGATGACAAGTTCCAACGCTCGACGAGTTCCAATGTGCCTCATCACATGCCATTGTGATAGGAACTTTCATTTGACCAATTTCTCCCGTCTTTGAGACCGCATATCTTGTTACCTTTTCGAATTATCTCCAGTTACAAAATTACTTTTGGCTGGATGTTTTGAGGTTTTCGGATCACTGTCAGTACATTCCAGACGCTGTTGTGCGTGAGCAGTTTAGTAGGATATACTTTCCATGAAATTTGAATTGTTTGTGTGGGCATTTAACTTATTAAGAACATCTTGCGCAGATATCATCCGCTGTGATTATAGGCTAATCGTCTGGCGATTTGGACTATATTTTATTTGACACAAAAATTGCATGCGAAAATAGATACGAGGTTGTTTAAGCTGCGTAAAGCAGATGGTAAAAAGTTGTATTATTTTGCCTCACGATGTTACCGAAAGCGTATTTATCCATCAGGAAGATCACTGAAAGTTTGCTTCCCCCCCCCCCCCACACTGGTATTCTTAATCAAGATCAGTATGGTGAACCCAAATGAGTATAATTATTCAGTCTGAGATTTTTTTTTTCCAGCAATATCGAATTTTTAGGGCATCAATTTAACACTGATTTATTCAAAGAGTGACATTTGTATCGATTTGTGAATAAACACAGACCGTCGAAAACCCCCCCTTCCCCTAATGCACACAGATGATAGCAAAACGGAATGTGTTTGTTTTCAATTTAAGTTTCATCTGGTATGTGTGCACTGAAAATAAAGTTCATGCACATTTTAAATTAATGTGTCGAAAACTATATTTTTTAAATTTATAATGCAGCATAAGAGTTTTTTTCTTTCCGTAGTTGATTATTCTGTTAGAAAATTTTCAGCGCTAATTAAGTTATTATATACAAAATATTCTTTGGTTGAAAGCTTCAGTATTTCTGTTTTACAGATTGAAGATGCCCTTGTTTACACAATGTCCATTGGAAATGCAGTGATTTTTTAAATGTCTAGTGTAGTAAATAAAGTAATAAGTGACTCTGACTAGTATAACTTTATTATTAAGTAAAAGAGCATCCTTACAGCATGTTATCATAGTCTAACTACATGCTGCAGTTCTCTATTTATATTCACTTTTTCGTCGCATCGCGGCATGTAGCAGCAGTACATCACGCTATGATCTAGAAATAAAACTGTTTCCCCAGAAATGATCTTTAGGACCTTTACCACAGTGTAGTCTACATCTCCATTTGCCATTCGTTTCATCATAGAACCAAATCAAGTTTCCTAGTAATCCTCCTGTTATTAATGTTATAATAGGAATGGTTATTGTCAAGCAGAGGGCAATTATGAAGTGTGGAGTCAAATCTGACGGTATAACTAAGATTGGAATAAGTAGAAAAGGCGAAATTATTGTTAGGCTGATCCCAATGAAAAACAATATCAAGGAAGTTATTTCAGTAAAAAACTGAAGGTGTTGTTTTTTCTTCTCGATAGATGGCAGAACATACTTGGTCTTTTGCTGGCTGTAAAGAAATAAAAAAATCATGATTTAGTGCCTAATATGAATTCAAACTAAAATGAATTCAAAATAAATTCGGTAAAACTAGTTTGAAAATTCATTATCTTTCAGACAAAGTGTTTTCATTCATTCAGCTTTTAATTTAATAAAAATATCTTGATAAAAATATCAACGAAACATTGGAAGAGTTTCTGTTTTTTAGACTCGTTGAGCTAAGAGAGCAGTATTTTATAACATCTTGTAAATGTTAACCTTAGGGCATTTTTGTAAATCAAATTTGTATTTTATAAAAAAGTTGGCGATAATAAAATCTGATTTCAGATTTCCTGAAACCGATTAAAATTAGATTTCAATGTAAAATTATTCGAAATTTCATACCCAATTCAACACAGTAGCTGTAAATCGCATATGTTCCTAGGCTGTGTCAGTTTGGAGGGAAAAACTCATCGACTCGTGCATAACACCGGTTCAGTGATAGCTCTTATGAACAATGATTCTCGTGGCAAACCGAATTCAAACTTAGACCTTTCCAATTAAACACCATCGTTCCTTGTAATGTGCTAGAGCGAGAGATAACTACTGGGCAAGATGCTTAGGAGAAGTTCTGTTACAAGTAGTATATGTGCATGTAATACTTATAGCGTGATCTAAATTAAAGTATCCCTGTTTGAAGCCTTGTGGATCGCCATCCAGTGATCCAAATGCCACAAAACTTTGCAGGAATACGTTGTGCGTCATGGGGAAACGATATCTGAGGGGGAGGGGATAGTTCCATAATTCACCACCAGGAACGCTATATGATGTACCGAATGTTGATGTAGTAATTTGTGTATGTAAGGAGGAGGAGGAAAGCGACAAGCATAAATAACAACACATTTTTATTCCTTTCCATTATGCATTCACAGGCTGTACTGAATGTGTTGCCCTTCCCGATATGCTACAAACTGCGTCATTTGCACATTGTGTTCAAAGGATGCAGCACTGGTCGGGACTGATGTTGCGCACGTACTGCGTTATGCTGTCTTTCATCGTTGCAAGTTTCAGGATGATCCTGATAAACCTTGTCTTTGAGAAATTCCCAGAGCCAGAAGTCAGTTGGGTCAGATCGAGTGAAAGAGGCAGCCATGCAGTGCGAAGTGCACAGCTGATCACTCTGGCTTCCGTGAAATGTTCTTGAAGAATCTCCTGTACGGATCGACTAATATATGCAGGGGGCCCATCATGCATTAAAATGACTGAATTATGCAAAGCCGCTGCTACAGTACAACAAAATTGTTTATCATATCGCGATACATCTCAGCAATAACTGAGCAGGTTACAGGACCGGACTGGCCTCAAAGAAGAATGGTCCAATGATAAACGAAGCTGTAAACCCTAACCAGACAGTAACTTCGGGTGAATGCAAAGGAACTTGTTGGACTGCATGCGGGTTTTGCGTATCCCGTACCTATCAGTTGTGGGTATTCACAGCTCCGTTCAGGTGAAAGTAAGCCTCATCTTACCACAAAATCATCCACTGCCACACAGCGTCCACCTCCACTCGAGCGAGGAATGTTAAAGCGAATGTCAGTCGACTTTCAAAGTCCTGCGGGCGCAACGCTTGTGCCAGGGTTATCTTGAATGGGTAGAAATGCAGACTCTTCCGTAGATTCAACGTTGTTATTCATCTCCTGTTCCACTACGGCACTAGCAACATCATTTACTTGTTGTGAACTGATTGATTGGAAACCTCTGCAAGGTCTAACTCCCACGATCCAGTTTCTTCAAAACGACTAATCATTCGTCGCAGAGCACATGGTGATAGTAGACCTTGTCGACATTTATTCAGGCGACGAAATTCGCGGAATGCAAGAAGAGTATTGCAGTTGTTTAGATAGTACAGCTTCACGAACAAAGCACGTTGGGACAAGGTTAGTGCCATCGCTGTGGATGGTATTAACACAGCATTAACAATCAGAATGAAGGGAAAAATCCCTTATCCATCTTTTTAAACCATCCTGGCATCTGTTGAATTGTGTGATATGCATATTCCATGCATTTGGTGTTTACGACGCCCTGGAGGTGAATTTTGGAACTACTTTTTTTTTCTCTTCTCTCTCAAATATCGCTACCCATGATGCACAATGTATTCTTACAAAGTGTCGCAGCATTTGGATCACCGGGTCGTGCTCCACAAGGCCTTAAACTGGGATACTTTAATTGTGATCACCCTGTATATCAACCACCACCACCACCACTACAATTTTTAAATATTCAAATGAATGAAAAGTGATTTGTTATTTCAGCTATATTTTTACTTAGGGATCTATTGTCAGAAAGAAAAAAATGAATTATTTTGGTTTTGTGGTTAATCATGAGTACTTGAAATGTATCATTGAGATCATGCAGATACCGGTCACTGAATTAGAAACTTTTATTTTACGTATAGCCATGCGGCTGCCAATACCGATCCCCTTCATTTCCCTGCGCATAGATCGGAGATATGGGTCAGGAACAGCCTTTGTTAAATGCTTCGGTCAATTGCTGCTCAAAGGAAGTTCTGTTTGTCCGTACACGCCATCTCAGATGATGGCGATCTCATTCCTGACAGACTGTCTTAGGACCACAGAAATTTTAGAATTCTTATGCAACTTAGACAAGCAATGTGTATTATTTTTCCACTGATTAAACACTCGGGATATCTCACCTTTTGAGAAACCAGTAAGCTCTGCTGTTTTCAAAATCGTGGCTCCAGCCAGACGGTCACGCACTAAAAGCCATTTATCGAACTCAGAAAGATCCTCTATTTTTCTCATTGTGATCAACATTATTGACGATAACTGCCCATTCTTAAATAGCTGCAGCATTCTTGAATGGTTTCTTATAACACGTGATGACGCACGTGACCAAGTATTTTACATATACGCTGAGTAAGTGACGTTTACGCATATCTGCATGAAGGTTTCTAATTCACTGGCCGGTATGTGTAGTAGCTAAGCGCTCTGTAACCCATGGAACTGTTAGCAGAGCGTATATATATATAAGCCATAAGGACGCCGGTAATTACTTTCTACTCATGAAATTGTTCGTATTCAGTTTTAACATACGCCATTGTAAAAGTTCGTTTTTATATTTCATGTTTTGTGATTTGTAGTGCAGCTACATTCAAACATCGTACTAGTGAAGATCCGGAATGAAAACTATGCATAAAGTATAGTTTTTGCTAACAGATTCGATAAGGTGCAAGCAAGGGAAGAAGAAAGTTTAAAAGGAAATAATTGTCTGTGCATTATCATAATCCATTATATTTGGTGACAGATTTCAAAATGACTTACCTTTGTACTATTTTCTTGGCGTCTTCATATACTTCATTTTCTGTATTCGTTTTCTCGGTTATTAGAGAGTTCTCAGGATACACAATTACTTCAGAATTAGGTCGATTTATTCGGAGCTCTGGCTTGGCTTTTAGTTGGTCCATTAACTTTACTTGGACTAATCCACTACGCCGTAATCCAGCTGCACAGCTGTAATTAACGGGACATTCCAGTAATTCGATCTCGCTGTTATTCCAGTGAAGCTGAAAATCTTTAAAACTACTTGACGGGCTGATACAAATGGAGGATTGTTTCCTGTTCCCTAGATGAGAATCGTTTATGTGCATTTGGATGCCTTCTGCATCGTAAATGACCGAATCCCATTTATTCCTCACTCCTTCCCATCCACTGCTAAGGTTATTTAACGGAAAATATTCTCCTGGACCGAGAAGTTCATTAATGTCTGGTTCGGATATCACTGAGTTGCTTCTGAGAAGAGGATAATCCGAACTGCAGCTGGCGACAGACAGCTTAGATGCTGCTCTGGTTGAGGGAAGTAGCCTAACAAAGCTAGTCACTAGCCTGCTTGTACTGCCGGAGCTACTAGTAGAATCACCTACAGTGGATAAAACTGGCGAAAAAACGCATGGAGAAGCATTCGGATCCATAACAGCTGACGGAAAGTAAGGTTGCTCTGTGGCCATTGACAGTGGTGACCAGTTGTCTTCAGATTCAAAAAGTGGAATTTTTATCGAAGGGACCTCAAAACTATTTTCGACCAAAGAAACGTTTATTGTAGGAGCTTGCGCTAAGATGGTCGTGGGGCCTGCCACATCTTGATCATTCATAACTGCTGCTATTTCTTGATTATTATCATCCGGAACGGGTTCGGTCTGTTCAGCATCTTTCATTTCTCCTAGTTGGATTTTTCATGATTTTTCTTTCTTAGCAGTGCTTAAGATCACAGTTGGAATCGATGCACTAAGAATCATAAAATACAAGATCAGAATAACATTAAAATGATTGAAATATTTTAATGCTTGAATAGAATAATTCTGTTTTGTTATTTCTATCCATTTTTAACCACTAAAATTTACTTGTTTTCCTTGAAAAAGATTTAATTTATTATGATTTACGAATGTCATTCATCATGGGAAATATACTATTTCAAAAAAAATACATATATATAAATAAATAAAAATAAATTTTCCAACATTGAGATGATGAAGAGATAATGAAATATGTACACGTATAATTGAAAGGATCCATATATGCAAACGGAAGTGACAGATTTGAAGGCATTTAATTTTTCCTGAAGCTATAACTGTATTGATACTTGATTGATATATATAGATATGGAGAAATCGATTTTTTTTAAATATTTTTTTTTACAAACTGTGATGTACTGCAGTACTACAAACAAGAATTTATTGTTGGTAATCAAAAGAGTTCAATTATCATTATATATACTTCGATAAAGCAGCTTATCTCAGCTGGGATGTTTAATTTTCTCAGTAAGTGCTGACGAGTTCATTTTTAAACTGTATGGATTGTCATACAGATACACATTCCAGACAATGCTCAGATTTATACATGTACACTCGTACATGTATGTGTGTCTTTTGCGTTTTACTTACAAGAGAACTTTTGTTGTTGTTGTTTCTTCAAGGAACATTTTGTTACTATGATGGACTGCTAAGCCATCATTCTGGTAACAGACGATCACCGGGCATCCGCCACACCGACACCCGTCCATCTGCTCGGTAGAGGGTGAAATGATTCGTCGCTCCACAACACAGATTTGTAATCTTCAACGTACCACTCACTATATACGTTCTTTGCACCAATGAAGACGACGCTGCATGTTGATTCGGATAATGTGGGGCTTTCATATTGCTGTCGTGCCATGGAAACCCTTGTTGGGAGCCTCAGTTCTGAATGTTTTTCTGCAGACTGCTGTTCCAGTTGATGCCCGGAACTCTGCATTCAAACGTGTCTTTCGACAAATCGCGGTTTTACATACTATCCTTATAATGCACCGAAAAAATAACTACATCCAATGATGACATATTTGCATCATCTGATCTGTCTTCTCTTTCTCTCTCTCTCTTTCTAGACACGGTCGCAGAAATCTCGACATAATTACCTTCTTAAACAAAAAACCAGTCTACAGCAGACTCTCTTGAACAAACCGATTTCACAGGCCACTTGGCATTAACCACATGTCCGAAATGGGACATTTTGTAATTTCGCAGACCTCTTTCTCGCTTACTTTTAGCTCTGTCCTTATCACATGATCTATTGATGTTAAGTACTATGAACAGCATGTGGATGATATTCTCCAATTTCAAAAGCTGATATAGATAATATCAATTTTGTATCGGAATCTCCTTACTTCTTACATCACACCAAGATTCTTACTCAAGACCAAAAACAAGACTGCCTGACTTTTTTTTTTAATCTCTCATCCACATTGATTTTGTAATGCATAAAAGTACGTGACATCTGTTTATGAGGTACAATGCGAAATAAACGAGCACGCAGCATGATTTCTGAAGAGAGACTGTACTTGATGATAATCCAAGCTGCCATCCCAGAAATACAGAGCATCATCCGAACTCAGCAAAGCAAATTCAAACTTAGTTACAGACTACAAGGTCACATCCTGAATGCTTTTAAAAACCGAATAAACAGTAGACTCTCTATTAAAACCACTTAAGAATATTTTCATGAGCACTGCCCTACCCTACCGTGATAAAAACACAACTACTACAATGACGGCGTTCACAAAACTGTTTTCACGATTGTTGCGATGCTTTTTGTATTATGTTTGGGAAGATGTCTTTAAGTATAGCGGACATTCATCGGTGCGAGAGCAGCCTCTGACTTGCAGGAGGTTTCACGCCTGAAAAAGTTGCACATTTATTTTCTCTGTAGAATGAGACTAGACGAGGTCATTAATTCAGAGAAAAATGTATCGTGGAAAACCAAAATGACTATTACGAGTGATTGTATCCAAACCAATATTGGGCTCTTAAAATGCACTGTCAAATGAATGTCATTACAATCGGTCATGGGCTGCAGTGGCACCGTAAAAGTGCACTTATGGTAATGAGAAACACATTACCATAAGTGCACTTATGGTAATGAGAAACACAGTTATTTGGTCTCGGTAATTAAAATTTCAAAGTTTGGTGTTATTTACTATTCTTCGATAATATCTTTATCTCTGTTACCTCGTTTGCACATTGTGCATTACCCAATGCCAAACTCAGTTACTATAAGCTTCTTATAGGAGAATCGTTTACCCTCCATTTCCAGTAATGTTGTTCCTGAAATAGAAGGTTCTCCTCTCATGAAATTCCTTTCCAGACCTACATTTTTTTAGACAAAAAACAAAAACAAAAAGCCAATGTATTTATACAGTTAGCTTTGCACTAGGAACACCCGCCTAATAACGCATTGGTCCACTTCTCTGTGCAATCACGGCTCACAGACGCTTAGGAACAGATTCCACAAGGTATCGAGCATCCTCCATGTGTAACTCGACCCGCGTCTGATGCTGCAACTCTTTCAGGTCACGTTCGTTTCGTGGAGAAGAACAGGGTTCTAACAACCTGTTCTAGCATATCCCACACATGTCAATTGAGTTACAGTCAGGGGAGTTTAGGGGCCAAGGTAAAGTGGCGAATTCGTTGTCTTGTTCCTCCAACCATCAGTAGTTGCACGACCTCGATGATAAGGTGCGATATCCTATTGAAAGATGGCACTGTGGTCGGGGTAGACCTCCTGCAGATATGGAGGGAGATGGTCGTCTAACAGGTTTCTGTAGCGTTCGCCATTCAGTGTTTGTGGGATGATAATCAATGGACCTAGGGCGCCAGGAAAAAACTCCCCAGACCATAACACCATCTCCACCGGCCTGTTGAATCCTAACTGTTCAACCAGGGAATAGGTTTCATGCTGTTTACGCCAAATGCGAACCCGGTCGTCAGCACAGTGCAGCAGGAAAAGGGATTCATCACTCTAGAAGACCCTCTTCCATCTACCAAGTGTCCATTGCTGACGTTCCTTGGCCCATGCGAGGCGTTGTTTCCGCTGCCTAACCATCATTATGGGTACCCTTTTTGGTCTCCTGCTGTGGAACTCCAGGCGAAGCAAGGTACAGCGCATGGTGCACGTGGAAAGGAGTAGAACTTCCCCGCTGTTGTACTGGTGGGTGAGCTGTGTGACTGTTGGCCGTCGTTGCTGAGATACTAGTCGTGACCCCGACGTTCACCTTTAGGTTCACCACGCGTGGCTGAACAATGTGAGCCCTTCATCTGGATGTTTGTTCATCGTTAATCCTGTCCTGGTACACCCTTGATACAGTAGTAATGGGAACTACCAACAAGTGTGGCTGTTTCCGAAATATTGGCATCTGCTCTCCGGGCCCCAACTGTCTTCCCGCTGTCAAATGGGCTTCTCCACCACGTTTCCCCTATTGCTGGTAAATGTTTACTGATGCAAAGCCGACTCAGTGTAGGTTAGATGTTTTGTGGTCCTAAAATTTTTGAAACGCCAATTCAGTTTGGCTTGAAAAAAATCGGGTGTGGCTGTGTCGGAGCACAGCCGGAGGGGTTTTACGTGAATACGTCACGCCAGCGGATTATATATGTGTTGGGAAGTGTAAATAAATGAAAACAAGTTTAATAATAGTTTTTAATTTTATTTATCATAGGTCTATGGTAAGATAAGTAAGATACAAACAGTAGACAAGATACATCCAAGTTTCTGGCGAAAGTCAAATCATTACAAGTGTTACCTAGCGTGGTCGCCGTGGTCTGAACGTGAGTGAGATAAAACTCGCGTTCCATATGATCGGTTTTGTGACACATGGACATTGAAGTCACCGGCGATGATGGGCGCGTGCAGGTCTGGCTCGATGCTGGGGATTATTTTCTTTATGCTTTTCGAGTATTGCAGCAGGGATCAATAGATACAACATTTTATCGCTGACGATGAAGCGTTCGGATGAATGTACACAGCTCCGAGGACAAATTTAGATACACCGTTGATCGTTACGTCGTCCAGGCATATATATACTGTATCTCCCACTGATGGTTCTTCGACTCTAAGCTTACGACTGACATCAATGGTAACGATACGTTGACAATCGGTGAAGCTATTGAGTTTCCTGTATATGGCGACTCCACCGTCGGTGCATTTGGACGATGACGACGAAGTTGACGGTTGTTGCGTCGCCTTTCTATGGCTGTATTCTTATATGCTTTAAGTCCGAAACCAGATACATTCACAGGTGTGGCATCATCCATCCAGGTTTCACTGATGACCAAGTAGTAAGATCTGCTCATAATGGACTGTTTCGTTACTTCGGCGTGCTCCATCAAACTCTGTGCGTTGATCGCCGAGACAGTAAGACTCTCCGCCGTGAGTTTTCGCCGTTGTCATGATCATCATCTATTAATATCTGGACTTCCTTTGTGATCGCAGCGGTCGACGATCGTCGACCACAGAAACTGTCCACTCGCTTAACCAGCGTCGGCAAGTGGTGGTTCTTCATTCTCTCGTATTCGTCACGTATCTCCCTGACAGTGGGTGCTGAATTTCCGTAACCGTGATAAAATTTATAATCATCTCTCTCGTTAGTCAAATACAGCCCGTCGATAGAAGTGACTCTGCTCAGTGCAACGTACACCAGTTGATTTTGTTGAGACTTGTACTGAAAGACAACTCGATCGAAAGTGCCTCCTTGCGATTTGTGAATCGTTTTGGCACAAGCGGGCTCGCCGACCTCCATTGCTCTTCCATTGTTACCGATATTCAAGTTTGGCATATTCACGTCAAAATTGAAGCCAACAGATGACTCTCGGCTGCTTCCATACTTGATGGCTGCAACGAAGGAGAGCAAGGAAGGACAGAATGCATTGGAGTATATAAGAGAACGCATCCAGCATACCAGTTTATTGTTATCAGAACATACTCAGAACTTCATTCCTTGCATTTTATACGATTCCGTCATCAGGACTAGATGTGTGGCATTTTCCCGCTTTAGAAAGGCCTTCACGAGGACGTCGCAACATTTGCTCTTCGCTTGGAAAGAATTGGTTCTAATCCCATCTCAGCAAGAGGAACCTTTTCTTTAAGTGCTTTTCAAAGTATACAATTTAGCCAGTTTCTTAAGTTAATGGAAGGCTTTTTCCTCACGGAAACTCGGTCCCCCCTCATCCTTCCCAAAAAACTCGCAAACCGGCACGAGAACACGCTATTATAATACACTCGCCTCTTACTTGGGTTGTAATTTTAACCGTTTGGTATCCAACCAAGCCCTAAGTATTGGAATTTCGTAATACCGAATTAAAATTTACGAGGCGCCGATTATTTACTTACTTTTGCTCTAAGGCATATGAATATATCCTCTGTGTGTGTGTCGAGAAAGAATACAAGAAAAATTACAGAGCAGCTTATAAGTTACATTTCCACTGCGCAGAAAGTCGAAAGAATTTTACATTAATTTAAAATACAAAAACTTGCCGTTACCTAAAATACATCGTCCAAAGAGTTCGATGAAACCAGCTTGTTAAGAATTAAAGCGAACAAGCTAAAGCAGCTAGGAGAAAATGTATTATGACTGTCAGTCGCTTGTGTTTATCACCTGATTTGGTTGTTTTTCCCGGCGGGGGGGGAGGGGAGCATTCAATCCCTGTCTGAGACTGTCTAGTCCAGTTTTTTGATGAGATTCGAGCAGGTTTTTCCGAGCACATACCCTTCTTCCAGCTGTGCCACGGAGGTGTACCTACTATGACAACCTTTCTTAATAGGAAATGCGGTAGTACTGAGCAAGTAGTGTCTGAAACAACGTGCCCTACCCTACCGCCAATATTTGAGTGCCTGATAAAAGTAGCTTCAGGAAATACGCAGTAATAATTTCAAAAGCGAATGTGTCTTCACCAGATACGAAATAGCAGAATCCTTTATTGCTATTACTGACAAAATTTGTGAAACAGTATGA
The DNA here is from genome assembly GCF_054136105.1 of Typopeltis vanoorti. Taxonomy (NCBI): domain Eukaryota; kingdom Metazoa; phylum Arthropoda; class Arachnida; order Uropygi; family Thelyphonidae; genus Typopeltis; species Typopeltis vanoorti. Next base: position 113,304,763 of record NC_143563.1, on the reverse strand, counting down.
TTAAAACACGAGATTGTAGTTCTTTATGAAGAAAATACGTTAAACGAATTATTGTTTCAGAGATTGAAATAAACCGAGAATATATATATATATATATATTAGCACAACGGCTTTCAGCTTAATCCGTGTGCAATCATAAATGTAACCAGATGAGAGGCATTTATATTGTTCTACGACTTTGAGCTGAAAAATTTCAAAGTTCGAGGTTGTGTATTCGGAATTAATCATGTATCTTCTTGAAAGCGTTACCATAACTGTTACATAGGAAATATTTAATTCTATAATGAAACGCGATTAAAAAAAAATTCAAAACAATACTTTATTCAATCATTTGCTTACTTCAGAATTCATGAGTCACAAAACAACCGCTTACAGCGTGACCCATTCTTGCAAGACATGTTCACTATCAGTTGCTATGATTCAGAAATTACACATATAAAAACTCGTATTAGGAGAACCTGGGAAACATTTCCTTACCATTAATATCGAACTATTTACCTGTTCTGTCTCGTTCTTTAAACCAAACATCGTCTTCTGCTCTAGAACTTTAGACACGTGTACGTATATACAAGTATTCAAATTTAATCTTGCATCCCGGCAGATTCCTAACATGCGAATGTTATGAGCGAGAGAGATGGAAAATCGGGCAGTTCAACCAGCAAGAGATAAACAGTTTACTGCGTCAGAGGAAACCTTCAAAAAAGGTACAATAGCTGTTTTTGTAGAACAGTTGAATGCAGAATTTTATGTTTATTCTCTAGTGAGGTACTCCTAATTTAAATCCTCACATCAAACTTTAATAAATCAAATGATTTCAGGAAAGTCAAGGCGATTTGGATTCTGTCCAACTACTTGGAATAATATCTAAAGAAGCAAATTCTCCCTAAGTGAACGAGATGAATGTTTTGCATTTACAAAGCGAATGAAATTTTTTCGTGTTTTTATGGCTCATAAATTCATGCCTCATTTCTTTTCTTATTCTCCGTGTTTTACTCTTTCATATTCGCGTGCTACGAACAAAGCGGATTTTCTACCTTTTGCATGTAAATAACAGTATCTGCCTTCTTGATGCGGTGATTGTGTAAATGTTTACATCTGTTAAACGTGATAAAAGCGTCATCCTATCTTCCATATAATTTGATCCTTTTTTTTTTAAATTTTTTTTAGCATTTTCAGTTAATGTTGAACCTGAAGAAGGGATTCGAAGGTTTTCATATGCTACGCAGATGATGAAAATATTACGAACATGCTGTAAAATTGGAAGTAAAATAAAAGAAAATCGGATATTTTGTACGTTAATAACTCACCTTAAGAATAAATAAAAACATTTCCACAGAGTATCACAAAATGCTTCACTCAACGCTGTTAAGTGTTACTCGATGGATAACATAAATGTTATCATGGTGACAGTCAGGCTGATTTCAACGACTAAAATTTTTAAAATACAAGGTATTATTCTGAATCCAGAAAAGTTCAAAACATTATTTTCACAACCTTCCTGGTCGGAATTGTTTAGGTAGGTAATTTAAAAATGATCCAACTCTGATAAAAAAGACGACAAAATATAGTGATCGCACAGGCAAAACTGCTAATAAGTTGTAACCAGCTGTATCATAAAAATTATCTTTTGGTCAACATGCTAGTGAATGGTACAGCTGAAAATGCAGTGCATATGAGACCAAAAGAACGATGTACATTAGAAGCGATCTTCAGGTAGCCTTGAAGTGTTAGATAAACCAAAAGCTAGATTGGTTGAAAAAAGGAAAATGTCTTCTCAGTGACGCCTGTTGCACTGCAAATGATCGAGTTCAGGTTTCGCTGTCCTTAATTTAGTACCAGAAGTAGCAGTCCTTTTCATCATAACTTGCTCTCTTCGTGCTTTTGCTAACTATTTGCGATAGATACTGTCTGGCGAAATTCCAGTTTATTTCTTCATTCACTCTTGACCCTTCTTGTAGTTCATCTTGGTACCAGGCGATGTACATGTCCAAATATCACTGAATCTTGAGACAAAAAATTGTCCGAAAGTCTTGATTTTAGATTTTTTTTTAAAATTTGAATTAGGAAGAATATTATTTTCTATTATCTTCTAATTTTGTCAGTTAAAAGAGACTTGCGCCTTTAGAGCTTTTTCAGAAATATTTATTCCGTTACCTTGCTAAAACAATTTATAATATTTTATTGATGATTGCAAATTTTTCATGGAAATTTGAACTAGAATTTTTTATTTCTAGGAAATGCTTTTTCTAGCACTAGCAGTCTTATGAAACTCTCATTGTGTTCCCTTGATGTACAATTCAAATACCATAATCAATCGAAATCAGTAAAAATGACCATTAATGCTACCAACCGTATGCAGGCGTCGCGAAATTTGACCTCTAGTCGGAACAAACACAAGTTCTTTTCACCTAAAGGGAAGTTAGTCGGTTTCACATAGAGGTGACGGGTTTTTTTCATCAGAAACTGGTGAACACACGCAAGTCATGAGCACAGTCATGAAGGCTATTACAGGTTCAATGATCCTCTCTTATACGTACTTCACTAGATGCATATGGGCGAGCTTGGTTGGCCGAGTGGTCAGCGTATCTGCTCTCCAGCCAAAAGGCTGCGGGTTCGAATCCTCCGTGGGCATGGATGTTTGTGATTTTCCGAGAAAATACTAGTGGTGATGATGGGCGGTAGACGTGTAGATGATGATGGTACTTGCGGTTCGTCGTAGGTTGGTGGACTGAGGGTAGAGACGGAGAGTTGTAGAGTAGGTGCCCTGATTCTTTAGACTCCCTGGAGGTGTTACGTAATAATAATAGTAATGACAGATTTCTTGCAGGTACGTTCTTTGAGAAATTAGTAATCTTGGTGCCAGTAAACTTGGAAGAAGAAGAAAAAAAATAAATAAATAACAGACTCTTTTATTCAGTTGTAAAGATTTATTTATTTTATGTTTACCAAGCACAGTAAGACCCCGCTCACATGACGTTTTGCTTTACGATGATCTGCTCATACGACGCTTTTCATTTATGAGCAGTGCCCATTTATACGATTTCGTATTCCCTCATCCGACGATTTTCGCGACATGACACTGCCACAAATCAACAATTGCGTAGTTTTCTTGGACTCAGTTGTTTACGACGTCGTTTGCTTGCCTGCATCTGTGATTCGTTGTGAATTAAACAATAACTATTATTTTGATTTATTTTATTGATGTTAATAATGGCAGGTAAAAATCAATGTAAGGCAACGTTGCTTCCAGTGAAAAGAAGGATTCGTAAACTTATCATTAAATACTAAGATAAAAGATTAAATTTAGTGGCGATGTTTAGTTAAACATTCAGGCTCATTTTGCCTCGCACTGCTGTTGTTATATACAGTTGTGGAGAAACAAACATAAACTTAGTGAAGTGAAAACTGCTACTCTAGTTATACTATTTTGTTTGCTACATTTTTGTAAATTTTTCCTTTGTGTAACTGACGTAAATAAATGTTATCAAACCTTTAAATGCATCTACAAGTAATAATAATAATAATAAAGGCAGCGATTCGCTATACTAGAGTACTGTAGTCTATAACCAAACCTATCGTACGACCCGGTTTGGCATGTATGAACCTGGATGTATGAAAGCTCGTACATGGTGCTGCCATCTATCGGGATCTGTGAAATATTACTGTAATACAACATTTTATTGCGGTATATGAGTTTTTATGTTTTAGAAAGCTTTGTAGTTTATTATTGGTAGCGAAGAGAATTTTGTAATTGGAACGTTTAAAGATATGTTTCATAGCTTAATAAATATTATGGATATATGTTACCTATTGCTGCCTATGGCAGATGTAGAAATGTTTTTCCGAGCACTCGTCTTCTCTCTGAACATGACAGTTGTCCAAATATTACTTTTTTTTTTTTTTATGTAAATAACTTTTCTCAAGAAATATGGAAATTGAACGTTTTTAATTCCTGTGAAATAAATATATTTTCCCATCCTGAATTCCAACTTATCGTATCGGTCTTCCTTAGATTCTTAATTTCTACAAACTCCTGAGATCTGCCCCACTTCCTCCCAAGATATAGCTTCACTTTGACCTTGACACCTTCATAAATGTAGCCATGATTGAATGCAATTTAATATGTTTCTAGGTTAGAATGAATACCTGAATCAAAAAATAAGTTGATTTCGTAAATATTTCAAATAATAATAAATATTATTATTTGAAATAATTTTTGCAATTCTTACTAATATTGATTGACTTTGCTCGGTAGCTCGCATTATCTGAAGAAATCTGAGATAAATCATTATTAGCATCAAAACGTTATTAGTATTAAATTAATATTGCTATAACAGGTATTATTATTGTTAAATGTCGACTTACGTTGCCTTTAATAGAAAAGCCTGAAACAAAGCAAATTACTTCAAGTTGGAAAAATGATGAGAACTAAAAATCGAAATATTATCTGTTCGTAAGAAGTTTGGAAGTATTTGTTGTCCCCCCCCCCCACTTTCCACACACAGGAGAGGCATAACTGTTTGCCTTCTGGGAGAGGGAGAGGAGTTTACAAAGATCTAGTGATATACTCGTACTATACTCTTCTTCCCACGTTTTCTAAATTTTTTCTAGCCTTGGTTTGGCTTGCCACAAACGGCTGCTTTACTCATTGAAAATGTCTGAACTTCGAAAATGGTGAAAGCTTTTCATCTCTTGAAAACATTATCAGTGAAGTATACACTCTTCATTATTTTAGATTGAAATGAAACTTGATTGATCTATAAGCTCACTCTTTCTCTCACTCTCATTGCTCCAAAAATTAGTCTCGTTCGAGTCTTGGCTCCATCCCGCCACCAGACAAACCTATCTCACTTGTACACAGAGGTAGGCAAATCTACCAAGCACCGAGTCTGCTTGGTAGCAGACAAATGCCTCCAGTGTGACAGGCCCATAAGAACATTGCAGAATCGGGGAATTTGCCAAAGGCACTGGTGTCATAAGGCCGTCAGTGATAGGATATTTTATTAGTTATTAAAATTGTCACACTAATAAAGGCGCGTCGCTACAAATTTTCCAAGAGCACAAAACCTGGCTGTGCTATTGAACAGGCCTACTGGTCCATTCAGAAACCACTCTGGTAAGTTTGTTCAAATCCTCTGGCGAGTCCAAAAACTCATGAGTGATAAAATAGATAACTCTCTCATTGCACCGAAACTGGATCTCTTATGAACATCTTGGCTCTTCTCGAGAACTGTTTGTCGAATCTCAGTCTGGCACAACTGCAGGCAAATCCCTCTACCCTGGCAAACCTCAGTTCTACCTAGCGCAGACAAAAACCCATACGTGCGTGAAGCATGGACTGTACTCAGCAGTAAGCCACCAAGCCATTCAGCTCTATGCAGTGGCAGTGAAAAATCCATCACGCATCGAACATGAGCTCTGCCAGTCGGCAGAAAAAGTCCGCCACCGTGCCCGTTCATACTTTCATAAACCCATGAAAACTTTACGAAGGCAAGCACCTTCGCTTCAACAGCGCAGCACTCCCCATCTTACAGAGAGTTGTATTTTTCATAAATGAACTGGTGTCAAAACCATAAAGAGCCTAACAGACCTCTTTAATTTGGCATTGTAAAGTTAGAAAAGTAGAGGATATTATAAATCGTACATTTATAGAAATTATTTTATAACTAATTATATTTTTATGAAAGTTAAAAGGTTTCACAAATTAGCTCTCTTGTCAATTTTTGAAATTTGTTAAATTTCATTTCAATCGATTTGTGTATAAAATAATGAAATGAAACATAAAAGTTTCCAAAATCGACAAGAGAGCTAATTTGTGACACCTTTTAACTTTCATAAAAATATAATTAGTTATAAAATAATTCCTAAAATGGTTTTTCACATGCCAAAGTGACAAAGCATTTTAGGATTTTATTCAACTATTATAGATTATAGAACAGAGTATATAATCAACTATTATATTCTCTATTCTGGGCCTTAGTGGCCATCAAATAAAACTTGATCTTCTTCATCGTGCGTGAGTCAATAGTGCGAAATGTTAGTGTTCTCACATGAACGTGCCAATGATGATGATATCTGTACTTCCTTATGCACTAGCAAACTTCAGTTCTTGATAATGTTTTAACATTTATTTTTAAACTCGAGTTCTTCATTAAGGATTCAGCATGGCATTTATATGGAAAGTAGTCTCTTCTTTATAACTTCATGTTTTGCGTTATGTGTTCGTTTGTGAAATTAACAGTTCTTTTATAGTAAAATAATAATGTTCTGGAAATGACAACATAATAAGCTAGATGCCAAAATATGGGGCAGAATCAGTTGTAAAAGAAATACATAAGCTATGTAATGAAATATGGAGATCAGGGTATGCCCCCGAAGAGTGGAATAAATCGGTCTTGGTTGTTCTTCATAAAAAAGGCAGTGCTTTAGAATGCACCAATTACAGAACTACTGCATTAAAGAGTCATCTTGGCAAAGTGCTGATGAAAATACTAACAGAACGCTTGAAGGGACATATGGAGACACATCTTCCGGATGAGCAAGCCGAATTTCGACAAGATCGAAGTACAGTGCAACAAATACTACTCGCACTAAGACTAATAGCAGAGAAAGCTCGAAGAAAGAACAAAAAGATATATTGCTGTTTCATGGACTTTCAAAAAGCATTTGATACTATTGACCAAAATATAACATGGGCTGTCTTGGAATCCTATGGTGTGGACAATAAATTGATCCGCTTGCTGAAAGATATAAACAGCCAAGCACAAGCAAAAATCAGAATAGCAGGTGAGACTGGAGATTGGTTTGCCGCTAGTCAAGGCACAAGACAAGGGGACCTAATATCACCAATCGTCTTCATCACACATCTGGGAAGAAGGTGGAAGCATTTCAATAAATGGTATGAGAATAAACTATCTCTGCTTTGCAGATAACATCGTCCTGATTGAAGAAGATGCAGCAAGGCTGGAACATACATTGCAAACACTATATACAGAAGGAAAAAGATATGGACTAAATATCAACTTTAAAAAAACTAAAACAATGATATTCGGACAACAGGAGTTACTGAACAGAGTTACGATAGACAGATTTCAACTGGAAAATGTGGAACACTTCACATATCTTGGATGCCACATGACTTGGACCCCAAAAAAGAGAGAAAAATCAGAATAGCTAGAGCAACAACTATTTTAAAAGCCATGGACAAAATATGGAAGAGCCGAGCTATAAAGCTGCAAACTAGACTGAGTATTGTAGAAATCTCTATCTTCAGCAGCATGCTCTATGGATGCGAGGCCTGGGTACTCCTGAGAGAATCTGAAAGGTGGATATTAGCATTTGAGAGTAAGTGCTATAGAAAGATCTTGAGAATAAGCTGGATACAGAAAGTGAACAATGAGGAAATCTACAGACGAATACAACCAAAAGAAAACCTGATCCAGAAAATAATCAAAAGGAAACTACGCCTATTTGGCCATATATGTAGAATGAATGATGAGAGAAAATTAAAAACGTTGCTGTTTGGAATGATTGAAGGAAAGAACAAAAGAGGAAGACCAAACAGAGAATGGGGCGATGACATCGTCAAATGGTGCGGAAACTCTATACACTGATTGAGTCATCTTGCACAAAACAGAATGCAATGGAAGAATCATATCAAGATGGCAGCAGACGCCTACGGGCATTGGACCCATGGTTGTTGTTGATGATGAATAATGTTCAAATGCCTTTTGATATGAAGCTCCATTAGTTTTACCATTGTTAGATAAGCGTGTTTACAAGCGAACAGCATCCAAGTGGGAGGGATAATTAATAATAATAAGAATTATTGCTTCAAGCTGATATAACTGAGATAGTGGATTGATCTGAGAAATGTTAATTAAGATCCAGTAGCTTCTAATATACAACCTTTCGTTCGCGGAGCGAAAATCCCAAAAGTCAGCCTACCATTAGAGTAAGGATAAGCTCAAAAAGTGAAATGAAAAGGATCTACGAATAATAAGGCGTTCCGCTATGAGAAAATTTCTAAGTAATGCAAGTCAGGAATGAAAGCGGATTCTTTCATTTATTTTCAGTAATTTTACTAGCGAACTTTAAACGTCGCTGTTTCTTTATACAAAATAATGACCTTATTCAGAATATTTCCAATTTTAAATTCCTATCTTAAAAAAGAAATGGATTTAATTAAAAAAAATCGAAATAGCTATCAAACCATTGAAAAAAGCCAACAAACCAAGGCACACGACAGTGGTTCTTAACCTTTTAGTAGTCGCGGCCTCCTAATTATTCTAAAATACTTAGGAGGTTTGTAGTAACATAATAATTAAACTTTTTTTTTTTTTAAATAGAGGGTTTACTTACTGATTATAATAACAGAAAAAATAAATAAATCAGAAAACAGAAATCAACTTTACTTCAATGTATTTTAATGAGACCTCTTTGAACACGCTCTACTAATGTCTATTCTTGCTTCAATTGCGTTACTCAATGTTATTCGCATGCAGGAGTCTATTTGGAGTCGATTTCATTCTTTTCTTTTTAATATTTACCATTGTGGAAAATTCCTTTTCATACAAATATATAGAAACAAAAGGCAACGGATTTTGAATGGCAGTTGTAAACAAACAGGTGCGGATATTCCCTGAGGATATGTATCCAAAATTGGACAAAACTTTTCTTCTTGAAAACGGAGATCAGACTTAAATCCTCTGTCAATTCCAGTAGTATGTCACCGTCCGTTGGTGATAAATTTGTATTTTCTCAATTATTATATTATATGGATCGACTCGCAGTGTTGCCACCAGCGAAAGACTTGTGGCGCCTCCACAAAAGAAACTACTGAATTAAAACTATATAATTCAGATAACTAATATAAAACAATACAAGTTTGAAACAAAGTAAAATAAAGAACAACAAAAATAAAAATTATTTCAAGAGGTTTCAAAATTTAAAAAAATTGAAACGTTTTATAAATTTTCCGCGGCCCCCCGTTAAGAATCACTGGCATAGGAGATTACAATGAAGTTTTTAAAGCTGTTAAGAGAATAAGTTGAATATTGAGGATATTTTTCCTTAACTAGGAATCATCTGTTAGAGGGACATTGTTTTAAATCGACGAAGAGTAATTCCAGTAGATGCCCACTCGTTCACTAAATTATTCCTTTAATGAAAAAAGCAACCATCTATTGGAATAGACGTTCGGAAGTTGTATGAGACCTTCCAGGATATTTTAATCTTGAAAATGCGGATTATACTCTGATGTCGACGCTATATAACGTTGCATGGGGGGGGGGGGGGTTTCAGTGGAAAATGAATTAGCTGGCGTAATGTGGAGGCAACAGTATTTGTCATCTGGGAGATCCCGAAGCACCGAAAAGCTGGCTAGAGAATACACGCAATTATGGATACATTGGTTATTTTACCAGCTAATTAACAGATGTTAAAGAGCTGGTCTCATACCCTTAGTTGCTTTGACCATAATTCCAAACCGACAGCCCAATTTGTGCATCAGATTTAATAATTGTATTAGCTCTTCATATTTGTCCTTCCTGCTGTCCTTGAAAACGATTCTACAATGGATGAAAAGTTTTTGAAGAAACTTAATATTTAAGATGCAGTTAGTTGAACAGTTTTAACTCTTTTAAAATTGGACAATAATAATCATCATTTTACACGAAGACCAAAAAGCACATTTTACTCTGCCCGATTTAAGGCATGGTGTTAAACTGTGAAACCCCTTCGGCGCCTGTGATATCAGTCTTTCCTTCGGTATAGTAACTGTATCCAGTGAACGCCATCTTTGACAGCGTTCTTGCTTTTTTATTTATTGCGTAACATATCCAAAGGTTGCATTCTCATGTTCGGTCACTGTAATCAGCTTTTCTTCCTTATTTAACTCTGCAATAAGACGTTGCGCATGCATTTCCAAGTAATGCTTTCATTTGTCAGATTGGACCCACACGTTCCTGTTTCGTGTTAGCAGCGCAATTCTTCATACATTCATCTTTAAATGTTAAGAATTTTGAAAGATTTCGAAATATAAGAATAAATTGAAATTTTAGCAGTGTAAAATATTTCTTCATTCTGTTAACAAAACAAGAACTAAGAATTGTCTTAATCATAGTCTAAAACAAATGATTGCCAAAACAGAACATTTTTACACACAAATGTTCCCAAAATTCGGTATTACATGAGTATAGCTGGCAAATGGCGTTTTCCTAGAGATTTCTCTTATATCTAAGGCAACTGCCTGCGCGGTGCTGAGTGGATAGCGGACCCTGCTCTCTCTCCATCCAGCAGATATGGATGTTTGGGGTGAGTGAGAGGTTACTTTCATCGCTCGATGCGAGACCACCACTCTGCTTATTTGTGATTTGAAGTGGGCTTGAAAGTTCCAGGTTTAGTTAGTCTTTACAACAGAGTTTTTCAGATTCTGTAAAAATTGAAATAAAAAAACATAAATAAATAAAACAGCCCACTAACGAAGCTAATGTACTAGGGGTTTAACAATATTTCGTGAGTGGGAATCAGATATTAAAAAAAAAAAAAAACGCGTTTCGCTTTAAGCTTAAGCTTAAGCTTGGTAGATTGCAGTATTTCAATTTAAGACAGTCTGCTTTGTTTTTCTTTTTGTTAATTGTGTTATTCTTCTTGAGTCCATTATTCTATTTATATGGTAATCCCATGTGAAGATCAGAATTACCTTTTTTTTTTTTTTTTTCATGTATTTGCTTATTGGTTGTAATTGACATTCTTCATTCATTTTTGAACTTTTTATTCTATTAAAAAAACTTGTGCTGAAATGAAGTCGTTGAGATGCCAGGTGTTTGTGAAGATATATGGTAGGAAGTTTGGAAGACTTCCGTATAAAAAAGATTAAGCTAAAATAATAATGAAATTAAATTTGGAAACATTGAATAAATTTAGGTGGGAGACAATATTGGTCACTTGGTGTGTGAGCCCACCATCCTGCCTATTGGAGGCCTGAAGTGGCATGAGAATGTTTGGTTTCTAGAACAGTTGATTAATAAACTTGATTAATAATTATTTTTGTTAATTGTGTTATTCTTCTTGAGCCCATTATTCTATTTATATGGTCATCCCATGTGAAGATCAGAATTACCTTTTTTTTTTTTTTTTTTCATGTATTTGCTTACGAACAGAAGCAGGCAAATAGCCGTAAATGTAATAGATTAGTAAACTCTTATTCACCATAGTAAATGACCAGTAGTTTATAACTTTTATTGGGTGAAAGCTAATAAAGAACCGTTCCGACTGTATTGCTTTTCATTTCGAGTTATTGTAATTTACATCCTTAAGGGAAAATAACTTTAAAAAAAAAAATCGGGAACTATTATCTTAATCGCTTTTTTTTTTCAACTCAAAATAATATTTCTGAGGGTAAATTGAAATGTTACACACAGAGAAGCCGGAAGTAATTGCCGACGTAGTTGGGGGTGTGATTATTATACATGCTTTCCGACCAACAGTCTGCGGGTTCAAATCCCGACGTGGGTGTTTGTGATTGTCTTTAGTTGAGAGGTGAATTTCATTGTCCAATGTGCGACCTCCAACACTTGCTTGTTTGAGATCTGAAGTGTCTTGAAAAGTTCCATGTTTGGTATATAAAGCAGAGTTTTCCTATTATGTAGAAAATAAATAAAAACACAGAATAATAAATCATAAAAAATGTCTTACCTCTTCCACGGTAATGAGGTACAAAGAGACAAAAATCACCATCACTGTGATGGTGATTTTCCATGAATCACTGGTGTAACACAAGGTAATCACTGGATTACATGGTGTTACACCAATGATTACATGGAGGTAATCACTGGTGTTATGACACCAGTGATTACCATGAAATCATTACGTTTCATCAGTCTATAACGAAACAATTTTAGATTTATGTGTGCATTCCACCCACAAAATGTTGTAAACCTGTTGTATATTATTAATGTGGGTGGGATGGGATATGGGTTAAATATCGCGCAAAAGAAATTCACAAACATTCGTGCCCATAATTAGATTTGAACCGAAGACTTGTTGGTTGTAGAACGAAGATGCTATATTGGCTGACTAGACTGGAAACATACATTTCTTAAAACCTTTCTTTCATTTTCTGTTGAAAGTGATACTGTTCTAATTGTGCTGTGTGCCGAATTTATTATCTCATGGATTGTAGACTATTCTGGTAGCTCATTTACGACGTTGTAATGAGTCAATCAAGACATGTTAATCAAGACAAAATGTGTGGCACCCATTACATTTGTTTAGTCAGTTCATTCGTTCACAAATTATACTTCTGCTTCCGCCTGATTTTGTGATCATTGCTATAAAAAATAAAACCTCCAGGTATTTTTTTTTTTTTTTTATTCTTCGTTGGGAGCCGGCAACAGTCCTTGGCTCGAATTGTGTGGAAGCTGAAAGCGATATGTGAATATGGCAGACTACTGCTGCCATCTCGTGTTCTTTATCCTAACTAGTATTATTGTGTTAAATTATTATTTAGAAAAAGCAAATATAAAAATAAGGAAAAATAACTTTATATTAATTTAAATGATTTCTCATAGAAAATAAAGCACACGTAATCAAGTTGTTTGATCATGTACTAAAACTCATTTCTGAGCTGTATATCTCGAAAGAGAGTTAGCGAATACATAATAAAGATTAACTACTAAATTCACGAGAATTCATCGCCTCCATTGCGCACAACACACTAGCATATATTTTGGAAGCGAACCAAGTTCTAGAAGACTGTGTGGGCTGATTAACCTGTTAATGCACTTGTTCATACCTCTTTTTAATCAATATTTTCGTTTGTTTCCATTTTTCGTTTATTACCTCGATTACATTATTTATTGTCTTTATCGCCGGCCAGGTTGGCTTAGTGGTTAACTTATCCTCTGCAGCCAACAGGATTGAAACCGGTTCAAATCACGTATGTACGAGGGTGTGCTGAAAAGATTTCGTAATTCTTTAATTTCTTCAAAGCCTCTGACATGTCTTCTTATATATCCTAAAAGAAAAACAGCACATTACAATTTGGTGAACACGGGGGTTAAAGGATTTAAGATATGTTCTTTCTTGTGGTTATATCAGCTGCTTTAATATCATTTTTGTTCTAGACGTTCATCAGAACTTTTCACCCCCCCTCGTATGTTTGCGATTGTCTTTAGATAGACAATGATTACCATCGTCCAGAGTGAGACCACGTCCCCACTACTTGGAGGCTTGAAGTGGCTTAAATGCCAAATTTAGTCCCCAGAGAAGGATTTCCAGACTGTGTAAAAATAACTGAAAAATACAATATATAATTAACAACAGAAAATAGAGAAAAAACCTTAGCATGCTCAAAGTTTGCAAAAACCTTTCTTGGGTGGGAGTCACATAAAAAAAAATGTACCTAGGCCTATTCTCCGATGCTGTTACAGGAACTCTTCTGATTAGCAAAACCGTTCTCCAAATAACAAGCTGTGGGTTTGGATCCGGACGTGAGCACGGATGTTTGTGATTGTATTTATGTCGAAGATGGATTTCATCGCCACGTGTGAGACCACTGGACCGTTTGTGACAAAATTGGAGTGGTTTGAAAAAAGTCGCATATTTGATCTCTGCGGCAGAGACCAAACAAATCCTAAACTTTCTCTGTGTACGAGACAGTTTAGGATTATGTAAAAAATAAATAAAACACAAAAACATGTAGCTCTAATAAAAAATTAGGAGTTGCATTAATAAAGAAATAAATTGAATTCTGAATCAAAGTTAAATTTTTAGCACAACTGCTCGGAAAAAATTTCTGATATTCAGTTGAATTTATTTCTGTGGTGGCGTGATAGATGAAAGCCGGAGTTTACAACTAGAGTTTTTATTTGTTTGTACGCATGTGTATTCCGCTGCGGCCCATCTTTTACTAGAGAGGGTGGGAGGAAACTGCATTTAATACAAAGTAGATTAAACTTTCACGTTCTCAAATTTGACTGATGTGACCATTAGCTTCTAGTACTGAGAACTGTTTGAGTAAAATTTCAGTAAGCCCTTTGCTACGACGGCCTCAATACTTTGTTACAATCCGGGTGAAGTGTAATGTGCATTACGTACCAGTATAATACTGTATATTTATCAAAAATAAGAGCAGAAAGTACAATACTAAGATAATTAATAACGTACATGGCATATCAAGTGTATTACTTTTTTTTTTTAAATATCATAAGGTGTAATAATATTGTGATACCAAAAAAAAAAAAAAAAAAAAAACCGGATCAAAGCACGTATATTTTTTTCCTACCTGGGAAATTGTATACGAGAAACTATGCGTTTGTTGTTCTGTTAATCGATTTTATTATTTTATTCAAGAATAGATTATGTTTGCATTGAAGTAGTAAATTGAAATTGAAACTGGAATTTATTCATTTAACAGGGAATAATGTATTTGACATTTTTAATCACTTCCATGTGCTGTTGTTGTTTAACTTTGGCCGATTGGAGATGTCATTTTTTAAAAAATAATAATAATGATAATTTATTGATTGCTGAAATATTTATACATACAGTAAACATCTTCTGTGAATTGCTACTTTGAAATCAATTAATTGGATTTCATTGGATTTCAATTAAAAATTTTAATAATACTTTATATTATGTATTTACAACACATGTTCTTATAATATTAACAATGAAGATTATACAGAATTTTTTGTATTTTTTTTTGAAAGTTTGAGAGAGTGATTATACAAACAAATTTTTCTGCATTTGTTTATAAAGATTACTTGTAGATGAGTGAGGCAAGTTAATCCCACCCACTTCGAAGCTTGGGTTAGCTTTTATGAAGAGAGTGGGATTTAGCCTTCACTATTTATGTTGTTGCTACTGTTTATGTATGGGATGTAGGCATTGGATGCTAGTGATTTGTGATGTGTATATTAGTGTTAATGGTATCTTAACTTTGTTGGTATATTTTCCAGAGTTCGTTTTTTAATGTTCTGTAGTTATCTACGTGTTTTAAATTTCTTGGTAGGTTGTTGAGTTGCTTGGGTATCTGATGTGATCTCACAAAAGTACGAGTTGTTGAAGGGTGTGGGAATGTAGAGAGTTGTAGGTCGTGTTATACGATATGTGTCTCTGTTGTTTCGATGGGTGATGTTGAAGTAATTCCTTGTTAATGTCATGTAGCGTTTCAGGTTTTTAACGCTCAGAATTCTGGGTATCGCCATGTGCTTGTAGGATATTGTTTGTTGCGTGTTAGGTGTCCAGATCACTGTTGACACGATTTTCCCGTGTAATGTTTCTAATTTTGTTAGGTGGCTGTTTGATGTATTTGCATAGACTGTTATTCCTTATCTGAGTAGGGATTCGCAAATGCCATGATATAGGAGTTTTTTTTTTATGTCGGATGGAATAATGTCTTTAACTTGGAAGAGTTTTGCTGCGATGATCCGGAGTTTGGTGTGTAGGTATGTTTTGTCCATTTAAGTATGTTTTGTCCATTTAAGGTGGGAATCTATATAGAGACCGAGAATCTCTATATAGAGATTTTGCGTGTATTACAGGTTTGATTTTGGAACATTGGCAGGTATTTTGTTGCGAATGCAGCGGTATGTGTGACAATGTATCGATAGTGATGCGGGGCGTTTGATTCTTGGGTTGTGTATTATCAACATCTGTGTTTTGGTGCCGTTGATTAGAATTGCGTTTTGGTGAAATTTGTAGCGGAAAATAACACTCTTTCAACTTTTGTCACTGCAAATTATTCGACACTTCACCTCAGAGTCGTTTCTAACTATGGTATGCAAATAGTTATAAAAGCTTCAAAGTGTGATATCTACTTTGTCACATGGATATGATGAAGTACAATAATTTTTTTGATGTAACACCCAAACGTTTCAAGAGATGTAAGATTCTTGTTTTTTTTTTTGGTACATACGGTGTATTAATAATAATAATAATAATAATAATAATACACCGTATTATTATTAATAATACACCCACTTGTCCTTTCCCCACCCTCCATAAAATGAAAAATTCCATCAACTGAAATCCTGTGTGACCCTTTAAGAAATTTGTACGTCTCAATCATATTACCTTTTCTGTTTGCTAGAGTCTGCAGTCTACAAATTATTGTTTTTTTGTTTTTTTTGTCTTCATAATCACTATTCCACAATCCTGATATCATTTTTAACACTCTCCTTTGCACTTTCTCCATTGTTATCAGAATCACAACGGAAACCAGGAGAACAGACCTACGTACAATAGCCCAAGTGAGGTCTTATCAAGGCCGTGTAAGTGGCAAAATGATACTCTTAACTTTACATGTGAAAGTTCGTTTCAGCATTGCAATTATCTTTTGAGTTGTATTTGCAATCGTTGTTGCTATATTGCTCCCTTGAACTTCAACTTCCTATCTATTAACACTCCAAGATCCCTAGCCTCATCAATTTCTTAAAGCATAATCCCACCGATATAATACGACATTGGATATCTAATCATGCCGAAGTGAATGACTACATTTACTGACATTGAACTGAAACCCATTTTCAGATGCCCACAACTTTAGCCCATTCAAATCATCCTGCAATTTCTACTTATCAGCAGCATTCCTGATTATCCTACCTATCTTTGCACCATCAGCAAATAGCTGTATGGCGCTTGTCAAATCCTTCCCAATATCATTAATGTAGAGATTGAATAACACTGGACGAAAGACTGATCCCAGTGGTACACCACTAGTCACCGTAAATCTTGCAGACTCACATCCCCCCCATATACCACTTTTTGATATATGTCAGTCTGCCATCCTCTTATACACGCAAATATTTTATAATCCAAACCTATATTGTCCACTTTATGCAACAGTCTTCCATGCTGCATTTGTCAAAAGCTTTAGCAAAATCAAAAATTATCACGCTGTGTCCATTCCCTTTGTCTAGTTGAATGGAACATTGTTATAGAATGTGAGCAAGTTACTAAAACACGACCTTCCCATTCTGTTCATTGCAAAGTAGAAATTCATTATCATCTCATTTCTGAATGCAAGCCCCAAACAATTTTTCCAAAATCTTCACCACCACTCCTGAGATAGTGATTGGTCAACATTTGGATACATCCGTCTTTGTACCACTTTTGTGCAATGGGATTATCATACATGCTTTCAATTCCTGCGGAATCTTTGTTTCGAGTCTCAAATTATATATTCGTAGCCTAATCAAAGGAATAGCCAGTTCATCTGAACATTCTTTTAGCACCTTACTGATAACCCCCCCCCCTCAGTCCCTGTTGCTGAATTGTTATTCAGCGTGTGTAACAGCTCTAATACCTGCTCTTCATACACCTGAGTTTCTTCATCTAGTGAAGAGGTAGCAGTGAGCTCAATGTTGTGTACATAAAATTGATAGCTTTTAACAAAATGGCCACTCACTAGTTGAACAATATCCTCTGCATATGTCACCCTCACACCATCTGTATTCAGAAGAGTTATTCTTTCATATTCATTCTTTCTTTTACTTGCAGCATATCGACAGAAATCTTGCGGGTTGTCTTTATCTTGTAGAGCCAGTTTCTTTTCATACTCAGACTTAGCTTTCCTATTAAGCAAGAGATTCGTAAGAAACGGATGATGAGGAAGGAACATCGTGTGCGTAAGGACGATGTTCATTATGAAAATTATAAGCAGCAGGCTAGAACAGTCACAACTGTTGCTTACGAATTTCTTGCTTAATAAGATTACACATCCATTTGACTCCTACTCTATTTATTCTTCGAACTCTCGGGACACATTCTGATATCACATCATTTAAGTATTGTTTAATTGCTTTCCATGCACTGCGGTATTCTTTCCATCCATCAACCGATCTCATTCCACTGAACTCAGTATACTCCTCAGTTGGTGATAATTTCCTGCTTTGTAGTTCAGCATGTAACCTTTTCTGAATGGAACATTCATAAACATAGTCACTTCCCAAGTGAGTACCGCATGATCGCTGTCACCAACCGGAGGCATAATAGTTACGTCTTTAACTATAACACCCTCTGACACTCTAATCAAATCTAACGCTCTTTGACCTCAAGTTCCTTCTGTCACATGCTGCTTGAGGAAGTCGTCTCGCAACAGCTCAATAAATTCAGTTTCATTCTTCTCATGAGATTTTACTGCTACATAATGAATATTTAGATAATTAAAGTCTCCCATTATGATTACTCTTTAAGCGCCCATCGTCTCTATTTGTGATGCATTTCTTCATCACTAGCAACCGATCCACCAGGTCTGTAACAACACTCCACTATGTAATTTGTCTTGTTAGATTCCACCTCACCAGAGACTTCAAATTCACTTCCACACGAAATACTGTTACTAATACTAGTACTACAATCATTGGTCTCAACACTAACTGGATTCAAGTCATGCGATATCATTAGCAGCGCGTCCTTCTCCTATCCTGTCTGTCCTTCATAAAAAAATATTATACCCTTTACACATAATAACAGTTAGTACGGCTGATTCTGATAGCCAGGTCTCACTAATGCCTACAGTCTGGTGTGCCAACATATTGACCAAGACAAAAAAACTATATCCCCATTGTATCTGCTACTCATAGCATTCGTGTATCGACATAATACTCTACCTGCATGTTCCTTTCTATAATCTCGTCTGCAGTCCGCATGACACGGTTGGACAACTTGCAGATTTCTATTTTTGTTTAGTGTGCCTTATACATGTAGACATCTTTGATATTTCCGAACTGGACGAACACAAACGGTACCCTCCTCCTAATAATTTCCATGATAATGCTAATTACTGTCATTAGCACAGTTATATAACATTGTCGCTTTAAGACTCATTCTCACCATTCCTCCCATTATAATTTAGGTTACCTGACTCTGTGTTAGGTCTCATACCAGTTATTAGTTTTTCAAGACTTCTGACACCAAACGCATTCATGTGCAGGCCGTCCCTCTTATACAAATCTAATTTTCCCTCAAACTCACTCGACACATTCACAAACTCGCATCCATTCCTTTTAAACAGCCTACGCATCGAATCGTTGCCATCATAGCCCTTCTTAATTAATTTTTATCATATCGAGGTAAAATACTATTTTCACTCTTCACTCTCGCTTCTTCATCAACCCTTTCATGTCCTCTGTCATCCTGTGCTTATCACTAGTTAAGTCGTTAGTTCCTACCACAATTGCGAATTCGTTTACATTTCTTTTCTGTTGTTTAATTGCTTGCATCATATTTTTAATTTTTGCTTCCGGAAAACTCGAAGTTGTAACCCGCTCATCAACAGCATGTTTTATGATAAAGTCGTCATACCAAATAACATCGTTTTTTTTTACAAACAATCACTTACCTGATTTTCTTATATGCCCCGTACAAGGCGACTGGGCGTATTACACCATCTTCACATTTTTTTTTCCAAAATGCTTATATATTGAGTATAGCACATAATAAGACGACCACTTACCGTTGACATCAGCGTACACATTACTTTTACTTCTGTTTTGTCTTTTACTTTTATTTTTGCTTTTACTACTGTTCATGTTTTCCGTTTTGTACATTGTAATTCATATGACTGCGCAAGTAAGGTTTCATTAGCATGTAAATGAAAGAAAAATTCATGCTAACCCTAATGACATTAATTAAATACAAGTATTTATATACAAAATATATTAATTTTTAATAGGTATAAATATTTTAATGAAGATAATACAAAAACAGAAGCTTATTGAACACAGTACATGAGTCTGGTATAACACAGCTGCATAGTGTATGTAGGAACTGGAAATCGCTTGACGATGTTTTCCGTGGCCGAATAGAATGGTTCAAATTTCATACTCGGGGCATAAGGCGACTTCATGTTTAAGCAAGTTTTTTTTCTTAACTTTAAATGTCTTCTTATGTGCCAACATATATGACAAGTCTGTTTTTACTGGAAATTATTTTTCAAATATAATAATAATAATATATTAAATATATTTTCTCTCTAATTGGACCATTTTAAAGACATAATTAAGCAAAAGAATGTATACGTGTATTCCAGGTTCAACTGTGATAATTAATTGTGTTACTATATATGAATTATATTTTGAAAAGATTTGTGATTGTTTCCTATCATTTCCTTAAGTCGGCTTGTGTCTGCAGCGTGTTAATTTATATCCGTCGATTCGTTGTTTAAAGGTTAGAAATTTGCCGAAAGTAGTTGCTGTAGTTCTCACTTTTTTTTTTTTTTTTTTTGTAGTTAACATCCTTAGATAATTTTTTTTACTAAATTCCAACATAAAGTTCATTTAGCGACACTTCTGTTAGCATTTCATAATAATCTATATCATGTGGGATAAGGAAAACTTTTTGCTATGCTCAGAATTGTCAGCTAAAGAATGTTTACGTTACGGATGACTGAAAACGAGTAGGTAATAAAATCCAAGAAAAGCAGTGAAAAGGAAGATAGTTGAATAGTAATTATATTGAGATAACCTTCACAAACAACTTAGATACTCCAAGTATACAATACCGGGAAATACTTCATCTACTGAAGTTTTCAGAAATGTCCTTCTTGAACAGTGAAAGATTACAGTGACAAATGACAAAAATCTAAAAAAAAATTGATGTAAAATATAATTCCACAAGCGTAATAGTTCAATACATTAGTAAGTAAATTGAGATATAGAAGACCATATAAAAACTTTGTTTTCTAAAATGAAGAGCCAAAAAGGCTTCAGTTAGGCGATGCAAAATTATATAAGTAAAGTGGATATTAGATCCAGCATTATTTTAAAGCCGAATGTAGAAACTATGAAAGTTTTGTAAAAAAATAAGTGGACCACAGCGTTTACGGGAATACACTCACCAGAATTCAGACTAATAGAAAGTGACTATATAGATGCTTGGGCGGCGCCTATGTTTTCTAAGTAGTCCGCACTAAGGAAACTCGTGAATGCTGGTGAGTGTATTCCCGTAAGCTCCCTGGTGAACATAGTTTCTACATTCGGCTTTGAAATAATGCTGGGTCTACAGTAATATCCACTTTACTTTTAAAAACTTAATGTTTTCATATAGTTTTTATGTTTTTTACAATAAATGATTTTTGAATTCCCTTTCTCCTGAGTACTACGCTATACTGAATTAAGTCACAATAAACTGCCACATGTTTACGATTTCGCGGCAAAAAGAATGCAAAGAAAATGGTTGATCGTTTCGGATCCGATTTTTGTTGAGAGAGATAAGTGCTCTCTTAATCACCTGCTGACTCTAAAAATTACGCATGGATACAAGCAGTGGTGATCTATAAGGGGCTCGCAGGGGCCCTTTGTTAAATTTTTCTCTAATTTGCTAGGTCCCTTCTTATTTACTATTTTTATTTTTTTTGAAACATATTAAGCGACAAACTCATACGGTAACCTAACAAAAAATTAGTCTATTCAGCAGTGTATAGATTATTTGGAATTATTGTTTCAATTCCTCTATAACGATAAGCACATGCGCCGTCTTTACCCTTCTCTCTTCTTGTAGCCAATCGTATGGCAAAACCAGTAGCCAATCAAATGTTTTATAAAAGATTATAAAATATGTCATTCTTGTTATGTTTTGATAAGTAAAAAAATGTTTTCCTTATGTAAGATAAATTAATATAGTTGATTGGGTGCAAATATTTCATGTTTAGATCATGAAATATTTGTTTAAAAATGATAGAGGTTGATTGTCTTCTCATACTTTTTGATTGGAATTTGTACACGAGTTATATTAATAAAAGTTTTTGTGTGAAATACGGTTTTTTTTTTTTTTTCCCTCAACGATGCGAGCCATTTGTTAAAATTTCCATAGTTCACCACTGGATACAAGTCACTACAAAACAAAATTGATATTTCTGGTTTAAATTCTGGAGAACATAATAATGTAATACCTTAACACAGTTTGGTTTCCAGCAGCTAGAATTTAGCACTTTCGTATCACTCCGTATACAGAATTGTGATCGTAAAATAGTAGTAAAATCACTATTATGCATATGTTTGATCGCTTTTGTTCGAATGGGTACAATTAGAGTAGCAGTTGTCGAACGAACTTCGCATTTCTTATTTTCGTACAAAATTCGAGTCAATGCGGGTTCATCTCCGCCTAAGCTGAAGCGATCATTACTTACCGGTAGAATAGCGATTTCAAGTTTCTTTCGAGTTCTGTGGTCTGTTTTATTATTTCTACCATCTCATTTCATCTATGCCTATCAAAATGTGATATCTCGTCTTTGATAACCTTTACTAATTATTTGTTTATTCTGATACACGACTTCGGAGAGTGTCCAATTTAGAATCTCCTCTTTTTGAATAAAAAATCACTTTGTGTCATTAATTCGTTTGTTGTAGGATGCAGTTACGTTGTTTAATGATTCGTCTGTCACCGATTCATTACGCTGTTACACACACAGATCACCTTGTTCCCTGTTCATTAGAATCGACTTCAGTAATTATTCCTTGTTCTCTTCACATATGGATCTCCACCGTCTGCTTCAAGCTCGTTCGCAGTACAAACGTTTCTTTCGTTCATACACGTCTGTTCTTTAGAAAAGCCTTACTTTATTATTATTACATGATACCTCCAAGGAATCTAAGGACTCATCGAGGGAGGACACCTACTCTCCGCATCTCCATAACTCAATTTACCAACTACAACTAACTGCAAGTACTAGCATTGTCTACACCAGCGCCATCAACTGCCCACCACCTCCACTCGTATTTTCACAGACAATTACAAACATCCATGCTCAGCAGGATTCGAACCCGTAGCCTTTTGGCTGGAGAGCGGATACGCTAACCACTCGGCCAGCCAGGCCGACAACTGTATTTCGAAAAGAGAAGAGTACACTATCTGCAGGTATCAAATCTTAATGCTAATATGTTTCTTATTTCTTCTCAGCCTTTCACCGATCCGAGGAGCTAGTGTTTTAGAGGTTGACTAACTTCAGATTTCAACATGTAAATATCATCCTGGGTCATATGATGCACCTATAAACCTATTTGTTTGTCAATAGCGAACGTTACCATTCAGAAAAAATGAACAACGAAATAAGAAAAAAAATTAACAAAATATGATGTACAATTAAATTGGATTCCTTATTGAAGTATTTTGTAAATCAAGCATTGCGACATGTGTTCCCTGCCGTTTTGTTCGAAACAGCAAAATGATGAAAGGTGACCATTCGTTGTGAAAGGATTACATGCTTGCTTTACATTCGTTGTTAATGAAGTAGATTTCACTTGTGGTAGGTGTATTGTAAAAGTCATTTGGCAAAACATCCTGAATTTTGTCTCTGAAGTTTAATATGCTTCACTGTAATTTTTTTTTTTTTTCCCAGTTTGTTTCATACTGAAAGCACGCTGCTTCCGAATTTGTGCATAAAGATTTGATTGGAATAAAATTATATTTTTGCTAACGCAAAAACTGAAGTAAGCTGTATTTCTAATAAACTGTTAGTAGGTGGAAACACACCCGCGCTCACCAACACAAATATATATATATATAATTTATTTATTTATGTATTATTTATTTATTTATTTTTTTGTCGTAGTTGACCTCTGATTTGCTTAACCGAAGCGAGTAATTCTGTCGGTTCCAGATATTCAAACTGGGTCATTTGAAATGCCACAAGCTATGAAACTTGTAACAGAGTTCTATTAACGTTTCTCAGTCGTATGTAATAAAAAGTGATTGTCGAGAAGGTTGCGTTGTCGGATTAGATAGTGTTTCCCATTATTAAGGGAGGGGGGGAACAACTTCCAATGCTTAATCGCCAGCATGATAAATACGCCTGTAGTAATTTTTTGTTTGTAGGATAAAAAAAAAAAAAAGTAAATGTAGGCAAATTTCACGGAGAGGAAAGAATGATTCGTTTTATTAAAATTTATTTACAAGACTATGCAGCTTATGGATGAATATAAAAGCGTCAGTTTGACTAGAGTTTTGGCTTGGAGGAATCAATATCGTTACTGCAAGTCAACACAGTAACCAAGGAGGACACTCTGATTGCAAGGATCGCTACATTGCAGTCCCTAATCGCTCTTATTACAAATGCCTAAACATGAAGTGCTACAATAGAAAAAAATAATGAAATATAAAATATTAAAATATAATCTCAAGTAAATAATTCAAAAAAAGCCCCTCTGAAAATAGCAAAATTGCCAAGTGATATAACGGGAATACATTCATTCAGTTTTTCAATATAAATAAAGACGATTATATCTACGTGTTTCTACGTGTTCTAGCTGTGAGCTGTTTGTTGTTACCCCTATCTCAAACTTATGCATGGAAAAGTTTTAAAAGGTGGCTTTTTCACGAGTCAATTTGAAACCTTCCATATGGTGAAGCATGGACGATATATTTATTATTTGAATACATACTCCAGATGATCTAAACAACTGTGTTTTGTAAAATAGTTTCCGTTCAAATAGAGGAGGATAGCACACTTATTTTTCTAGATGTTTTATTCAGTAAAATTGTAAATGGTGGCATATCACTGAATGTCCATAGGAAACCTCATACATCTTCACTCATCTCGCTCCATTATCCACGGCAGTACGAGTCTCGTAAGTCTAGCATTATCCACTTCTCTGTGACGTGTTAGGTTCAGTGGACTGTCGCCAAAATAAGTTTAGCTTTTAACCTAATTAAAAGCTCTGATAGGATGGTTAATCCTACTAAGATAATATGGTTGTTAGTTGTGTAGATTCTTCTGGCGGGTTTTCTGTTTTGCCCAATGAGAAACCAGAATTTTAAGATAGAAAATAAAAAAAAACTTCCATCACCGTATGAGACTGGCTAACTCACCTTCAGTCGAAAAACCCTGATATATGTTCTTCGCATCCAAGACAGGAATGGAACCCCGGTCTTTCCATCTAGAGGACATTATCTAAACTAACTGAGATACGAAGGCTCGTTTCGAATAATCATGACATTAAAAATAGGGTTATGCGTATATCTTGAAAGATGACGCAATTCAGAAAGACAGAAACCCATTTTGTGAAAATAGTTAGCCGAAAGAGAAAAAAAAAAAAGAAAAGAAAGAAAGAAACGGAAGAAACATACGCTTACTGCCGGATGATAGATATAAACAATCATTATCTCTACCACACATGGATGTGGACTATAAAAAATATGAGTTTTTTGCCGATACTTTAAAATTTTTTTTTTTTTTGCCTCAAGAGTTGGATATCTGTAAGATTTTCTACTTCTGCAGTATCGCTTACATAGATCAGGTAGGGAGAAGCTTTGGAATATGGAAGAATTAATACCTCCGCACAGAATGCGGAGATATTGGTCATCAGCTTCGAATACGTTATCTTGAAGATGACCTCATACGCTTGGGCGAAAAAAAGAAAGAAAAAGAGTACTGAACTTCGAGACCCCTTCAGTACACGCGCTGTGAGATATGCCGTTCGACTGCATGCAAATTAATACCAGAGTACGTGTAGAGTCTACGCCATTACATTTAGCTGTAGCAAAGGTGTTGACGTTGGTAGAAAAGACGTTTATTATTGAGCATCATTTTCGTTCATGCGCAGTTGGTAGAGCAAATGGTCAAAACGTACGACATGTTTGTGAGTAGTTTGTTCTTCCTTTCCGTAAGCGTGCCCCAAGCAATAGTGTTATCATTGCCTTACTCGAGAGGTTCCGACGTACTGGGAGTGTTCTGCCGCAATGCAAAGGGCGTTCGGAGGAGACCACGAACTGCTAACACAAATGAGAACCACTGGCGTGTTCTGGTGCAAGTGTTACAGTGTCCGAAACGCTGTCAATGCCGAACAGCGGTAAAACTTGGGATACCGAGGAGGTCACTACAGAGAATACTTAGGGAGCTGCTTGCCTTTTCGTACGTCATTCAGGTGGATCATTGTTTAACAGCAATGGACAATGCACAGCGGAAATACTGTCGCGTGTTGGCCAGTGTCTATGAAGATCAGTCCTTTTCCATGTCTGGTTCTCGGACGAAGCGCATTTCTATCAGAGCGGTCATGTAAACAGACGAACCTACAGGTTTCTTGGTTTCTCGAGAACTGAATTTGTCGAAGAGAAACCTCCTTACAGCGAAAAAATCACCGAATGGTGTGCGGTTTCCGGCCTGGCATAATTGGGTCCTACTTCATTGAAGAGGGTAGTGTGACCTTGAATAGCGAACGTTACATCGAGAATGTGTTGGTATTTTGCACGACCCATCCTATGTAAAACCTGGGTGAACCCAGAAATTTACATAGGATGGATCGTGCAAAAAACATTCCATTTCGTGCACTGGTATTCCAACAGGATGGAGTAACCTGACACACAAACACATCACGTGGTTCCAGAGCCTATTTATCAGAACCCTTTCTCGGGAGGCTCATTCGAGGTTCACAGAATTCCCGTACCCTTCACATTCTCCTGATCTCACATCTTTTGATGCCTTTATTTGGGGTATGTTGAAGGAATGGGTATTCTACCATGACACGCCTTCCAATTTTGACGAACTAAGGGATAAAATTATACGAAGTGTCCAGCATATCGTGTAATTTTATCTTGTTCTCAGAGAACCTTCGCATGCGCTACGAAACCTGTCTTGAAAGACAAGTGCCTATTTTCGAGCACATAATCTATCGCCATTAATGCTTTATTCGACCAATATTTCTACCGATAGTTGTGGATGTACATCATCAGGGATAAGTTTCTTTGTTAATAAATCCGTTTATTCCATAATATACTGTATATCGTTGTGGTTATTCAGTACTTTTTTTTTTTTTTTTTTTGAGCCATAGAGTATTACAGATTTTCAAAGAATCTAGAGAGATTGGTGACACCTGGCGCTTTGAAAGGTCTGAAAGCATATCGGACCTTTTTTTAATGCTAGCGATCATCTGAAACTATCCTTTATTTCACAACGAACTGCGCATAGCAAATATAATGCTAGATATCTGATGCGTTAAACTGTACCATCATCTTTGAATAGTCTTTTTTTATTTTTTTTTATTTTTAAATAACTGCCTTTATGAGGCTTCAGAGCTTTTTGACTCTTGCGTTTTCTAGTTAAAACTTTCTGACGATATTTTCGGACATCAGCGTAATACAGACACTGCTTGGAAAGAAGTGAACGAACGTATAGTATGAGGAACAAACAGCCATGGCGCCACCTTAATAAGATATAGGACTTCCTTTCGCTGCATCAATCCTACGGGGCATACTTTCCTCAAGCGTCCGATAGCAATCAATGAGAATTTTGGACCATTCTTTCTGTAGGCATGTAATGAGATCCTGGACTGTTGTGGGGCGGATGTCTGTTGACCTCTCCCCTACGCTCCAGGTCATCCCACAGATGTACAATAGGGTTGAGATCAGGACTCTGCGGAGTCCAGTTAAGTGTGGTGATATTCATGTCCACAAACTACGTAGTTACAGCAGTGGCCTTATGACACTGTGCATTGTCAATGGTCAGTTTCGTAAAAACAACAAAAAGAAGGAGGAATTGCATTGTCCAGATGTTCCGATACCTCTCGGGGTGCAATGTTCGTGGCGCCACAAACAGAAGTTTAAGGCCAAGCCAGGAAACACAGGAGCATACCACCACACCACGACCGTATTTCATAGTTGGGGTTACATACTCTGGTAATAAGAGGCAATCATCGGGCATCCGCCACATTCACACCCGTCCGTCTGCTCTGTATATATATATATATATATATATATATATATATAACGTGATTCGTCGCATCAAAACACAGCTTTCTAAGCTTCCACGTCTCACTGTACATGCCTTCGCACCAATGATGACGACGACGCATTTCGATTCGGGTAATGTGGGACTTGCATATTGCTGTCCCACCATGGAAACCCATGTTATGAGTCTCTTTTCTCAATGTTTTTTGTGCAGATTCGTGTTCCAGTCGATGTCTGGAACTCCGCATTCAACGTGTTTGCTGAGGAATGGCAGTTTTTGCATATTATTCTTCGTATTACTGTACGGTCACGTTGTGTTTTAAGTGTTGTGGGTAGCACTTGCAGTTAATTCCCTTCTTCCAACTCAGTACGGTATTACTGATTGATGACCTGGGATGGCTCAAATTGTCAACATTTTGCCGAATAGATAGGCCTGTAACATGGCATCCTAAGCCAACGCCTCTTTCAAACTCCGTTAATTACCTTGTCGCAGCCACTTCATCTGGACACAATTGCATTGAGTTGAGAACTTCATATTCCTGCGATTTATAATGGCTAGAAACACCGGTTTATACTGGCTAGAAATAATGAAAACAAACTCGCACATTAAAATGTGCGAGTTTGTTTTCATTATTTCACATTTAGATCTAGTCTCTGTCTTTTCTAATTAAAAAAGGCGAGGTTTATGTTCCTCTTTTTCTTTAACAGACAATTTTTTAATTTAACTGATTTCAATTATATTTGAATTGTTTTTGTTTCTAATATTGCTTAAAATTCTTTCGAAGAATTTTAAGGTGTTGTAAGAGGAATTACGTCCTCTGCCGAAACCTGTATAGGTTGCCTTATTCTAGCGATTTTGACTGAAGTAGAAATATATTTGTTGTGATTCTAACATTGCTTAATGTAATTTGAAAAATTCAGTGCAACGGAACTAAAGTGAAGGGGGAAGAACTGCAAGGGGAGATCACGTCCTTGCAAACTCTTCTGCAAGTTGCCTCGTTTACCGTATGTCGACCAAATTTAAATATAGCTGTGTCTGATATTTCCTAAGCTCTTATGGAAAATTCAGTCCACTTGGAATATTGTACTTTTTAGGAGAAATGATAAACGTGAACTAGTATGTTGCATATTTTCATTCATGAGTTATTTTAATTACTCACCAGAATTAAACAAAATGCTTGTGTAAATGCAGCTTTCATGCAACCTTTCTTTGCTGTAAAAACTGTATACAGGTCTATTTAAGTTAAATACAGATGAATTCTATGTTAACTATATCTTGTTACTAGTTTAAAATTAGTTATTTACGTAATGCACTTAATGGTCCGAGGCGCTGTATGAAAGCAATACCTCCCATTTTTTTCACTTTCGATTCGAGCCCCGCAGAAATCTTTGCACGCCACTGCGTGGATATTATTTTCAAGTTTCACCACAGGGAGAGGCGCTGCGATCGTTCACATGAGCGCACACAAGCAGTTCAAATTGGGCTGTTAGTGGTGCACGTACGAAGCAGAGTGTGATCGAATTCCGAAGTTTGTGATTTTGCAGAAATTAAAAAAATACATCCGTACAGTTCCAGTCTACCAGAAACGTGAGTGGGGCCTCCTTCTTAACACTGTGCACAAAGGATGTAATTGCAATATTTGGCACAAGTGATCTTTCCCATCTCTTCAACAGCATGGATCTGGCACAATTTGACTTAAATCTTTTATGGCCTTTTGAAGAATGTACTCTGAGGACGCAATTTTGCCGATGATGACTAGCAGAAACAATCTGTTCGTGACTATCGGAGTAATCAGCGATGGCGAAATGTATAGAGAACGATAGAGACTGTTGAAAAATGACAGAATGCGCGGGAAAGATGGAGGTATAGTTCACGTGCCTTTGTTAAATAAATTACATTTCTTTAGAAAGAAAAAAAATACGAAGCAGTACTCTCGTGCTCTTGTCGTAGATGCTGTATTTAATTCCTCTCAACTCACTCTAAAGCACAGCATTGAGAACGATTTGTCATTTTTTTTCCCTAGCAAGCCCGATATAAGTGAAAGACGTTAGAGAACATTAGGGATACTTAATTATATCATTACTACGTTAGGATATAATTAAAGAAACTTCTGCCTAGGCAAACTTATCCTCTAATTCTTCGCAGAATTATGTGTCAAAATGTTTTGTTGATTCAAACGATATTTCCAACATATTATCTAACCAGTGGATAGTGATGTCTCTGGTTTCATAAATACATTTCATGATCTGACACCGATTTTCATCTGTTATTTTCGATCAACGTCTCCAATATTTAGAATGATCAGCAGACATCGACATTTAAATCAGGGAAACAAATGAAGCGTGTGAGTTTTTTATTTTTATTTTTTAATTCTTTATTTTTTCCCCCTCAGAAAGCAAGTTTTATCTCCCCGAAGAGTTTTCTAGAATTTACGAATTTGAAGCTGAATTTGATGCACACGTGCTGTTTATTTATTTATTATTATTATTTTATGGAATAAAAATCGCACAGGGCACGACACACATTTACTCTTTAGGGGATCTACCCTGTAAGCAGCAGTCATTCGTCATTTGAAATGAACGTAAATGATGGTAATTATCTAATTCAGAGGAAGAAACTGTGTACTAACTGCATTAATAGCATCTAGCATTTCATCCTGAAAATTTAACTCAAACCTCGTGCTTCGAGAGACCGGAATCATTTAAAATTTTATCCATACGGGATGAAAGCCTTTAAGTAGCAGTGTGGCAATTTTTTGTACATAGAAATATTATCACATGATCGTGTTTATTTAGTGTCTTTGTACTTACGTAAATTTAATAAAGCAAAAACTGTAAAACATGTTAATAGTTTTGCTCCATAACAGCGATATAATTATTATCCAATCGTGATTCAAGAAGACAACAAACTTTTATTTGATATGCTTAAGATTAATATTGACATCCGAGTAGCAAATTATCAATTTTGTGATGTGTTTTTTTACAAGGTTTTATAATCTTATATTGACATATAATGAAACTATGAACTTCTGAACAAAATTTAAGTTTTTTTTTAAATAAAATTTTGCAGTACAGCTTTTATCTAGTATAAATTACAAATTAAAGTTGCTGTTCATTATCTCGCACTGTGATGTTGCATTAAAAGGTTATTTATGTAATCAGTTTATGTAATAAATGATCTCTTAATGCAACATTACTGATACACTACTGTAATACGAGAGTTTTCCAAAGAATAAAGTAACAAGCACGCTTATATGGAAGACTTTATTCCAACTTAGATGAAAGTGTGATGCTTATACAAGTCGATTTTGTAAAAAAAAAAAAAAAACTTATATGGTCTCCTAAGATGTCTATACATTTGTTTCTTTGTGGCATGAAGGTCCTGACCTATTGGTATGAAGGGTTACTAGGAAACGATAACCGCGATGTAAATCTTACACGCAGTGATTTCTTTCCCTTTCGAAGATTGAAGTATCACTTGGCGCTTACGTCTAGCAAACAGGAGACGTTATTTAGTCAGCCGTAACTGATCCTCTGTGCTATGATGATGCTCAGCATTCATAGTGTCGATCTCGTTAAGAAACTCAGCAAGGAGAACATACACACATGATTTAAATATTGTGCCTCTTTTTTGCTAATTACGCTGTTATTATTATTCCCCCCCCCCCTCAAATACTGATGAATTTATCGTTGGTGCATAACCTTAACATGCAAAAATTGGATCAGGTGTGTACCTGTACATATGAATATGTTTCTAGTCTTCCCACTCTGCAATTGACGGTGCGGCTGTACGACGTCCGTATGATGGTCTCTCGTGGTTATGTGAGGAAACATGATGCGAACGCTTTCTTCTCCTATTTAAACCTCACGCAAACAGCGTTTTCAGGTGCTGCAACTGATCTGCCGTGCTGTAATGGTGTTCAGCATTTACACTGTGGGTTTCGCTAAGAAAACTCAACAAAAGGAACATACTCATGATCAATGCATTGTGCCATAATATTTTTTTTTTTCGACTAATGACACTGTTTAATTTACTTTTTGAAGCAACATATGAAGAAGAATAGGAAACTAGAATCTGCACGAATTCTACAGCCAATAGTTAATTCAAAAAATAAAAGTAGTGTTGAAAGTTATCACAAAGTATTAATCACTGAGAGTTACGTAAACATCATTTACAGATGTTTACGTAATGAATTATTCAAATATTGTAATGTATTTTGTGGATTCCACTCATTGCTATCCTAAGTTGCAGATTTTTTATACGTTTTATGCCAAAATATTCATTGCACTATATTATCCTGGATGGTGACTGCATTTTTTCTTTGGGTGGGCACAGTGTACTTGCAAAATAATGCACATTTCTCCCTTTGCCACACTGGAGTTTTAAAAACCACTTCTTGCTGCTTTCGTCATAATTCCACACAAGGTTTCCGATTATACCTCCTATGATTAAAAGCACCAATGATGTCGTGGTAGAAAAAATGAATAAAATTTCAGCCAGTCCATTGTACTCGCTTACCATTCCGTAAGCAGGGAGTAGTAAAAGAGGGGCGATGATCGAAAGGGAGATCCCTGGTACTAAGAGTAAAAATCCTAATATATCAATCGATTTCTGCAGTTGCATCCTCTTCTTCTCCAGATGTGCAGGCAATAGGACTGACACGTTATTTTCCCTGTTTGAATAAAAAACACAGAATTAAATTAAAAAAATAAAGCACAAAATATTGTAGAAAGCTTATTTATTCTGGCTTTTATAATAGAGTTGATCAGTTTCTAAAGCGTGGGAGACATGATAATCAGCGGATAAGAAAAGTTATATACCGTATTATAGGACACGCGCTTTGATTCATATTAATATACGAGTGCATGCATTAAAGTTGATATTTTAGAAAGATCATCAATAACTTATAACACAGAAGGACGCAATCGTTGCAGAATCAACTGCCTTAATTAACAGTATACCAGTTAATATATTTTATAATTTTAACAATATAAAGAAGCATAATAGTTAATAATCTATCATCCCCGCCTTCAAGTGCTCAAATTTGCTTAATCTCGTGCGAGCGTTAATATTTTAAAGCTTTTAAAAATCACATTAAAGCTTCCCATGATATTGAAATTTTATCAGGAAATTTTTTATATTAAATTAATTTTTTATTGAAAATAATAAATAAATAAATAAATAAATATATATATATAATATAAATTGTAGAACTATTTTTAATTACGCTGTAACGCAGTATTTTTAATATCTCTTAAATTGATTTTTGTGCACTTTTGATTTTTCAATTCAGATTATCGTTTACATTTAGAACTTTTCTCATCTCGTTGTTTAGTTGGACGGAAACTTTTTGTTGTTGTTGTTGTTGTTGTTCTGTTTATTTCTTGTCAGTAATTGTGTACTCATAGCATCGGCTGCTCTTGCTTTTAAATATATTGTGCTGGTTACTTAATGTAGTGCAGTTTAATGTATTGTTCATTGAGCAGATAAACGTCTTGATAATATATTAAAATATCGTATTAACATCTAATATATGAAGTTAATGAGACAAATGTTTCAGCAGACTAGAATGTATCGCGTTGTTGCTATAGAGTTGACCTTAATAATGCATGGTAATCAAAAGACATGGTAAGCCGATTCTCTCAGGGCTGCTTATGAATATCACATGATTAATTGCGCAGTTTCCTGAATTGCGAAATGAAGTTTTAATGTCTTTTACCTTGATCAATCTGCGGCCAAGGCCAATGATTCTCTTCAATTATTTGCGTGTGAAAAAGAACTCGATTGAAATAGGGAAGCTGTGCCACCGTAATTGCTTCCATCAAATGCCTTCGTGACTCCAAGAAATACGACAATTAAAGAAGAAAATATGATGCTGTTTTCTGTGGGTTATGGAAGGGTATTTAAGACAAATGAATAGCGAAAGCAACTAATAAAAATGTATTGAGAAGAGCAGAAAGAAATTTCGCCCATGAATCACTCCGCAGAAGAAGCAAGAAAAATAAAAATATTGAGCAGTTGAAGATTAAGAATGAAATCAGTAATAACCTGAAGAAATATGAAAAAAGAAGAACGTCTCATGACAAAACCAGATGGTCCTGTACGAAAGTGATATTCGTGCATTTCTTGTGTTCACGGAGCGATGTGGGTTCCAGTTCACAGTGAGCTTGTATCTGAACTGTATGGCATCAGGAGGATAAACATCATATATAAATGGACACAGAAATCCACGAACAGTTAGCTAAAAAAAAAAGCTTTCTTAGCTCGGGGTTACGGTATTTTTCTTAATGTGGAAATGAATTAACGCTAAAACCATGTGGCCTGATTAACATCTTCCAAAAGCCCTTTCATAAGTGTAGATTACTTCTTTCAAGTTGTTCGCCTGGACAGTGAATTTTATTTCATGTATAACGTTCTTTCAGTTTTTCTTAAGCCTGTTATCCCTGTTTATTCTATAGATCTTTCAGTAAACTACAATTCTCTCTCTATCTCCCTATCGAATAATTTATGGCAAGAACTTTCTGTCAAACATCCTCAGTTTATTTGTGCTTTGATGCACATGTTCATTAGAAATAGTTAACAAAGTAAATGCCCGTATGATTTAGTCCGATTCATACGACTACCAGTAGAATCATGCTAGAATACTTATAACTGTATTTACACACCGTTCATATTTTCTCTCAATAAATGAATACTACACTTTTACGACTAAACTCTTATGTCTTATAAATGCAAAACCCCGACATCCCAATACACAAATGATCCTGTTGATGCAATGACATGAAATTCTAAGTGTCTGTAATGAAGTGGAAAAAATTCTCTATTCAAAAAATTGCTGCGTCACTACTTATGTTTTATATGTTTTATTAAGTAGCATGACACAACGGCATTAAGTGTGACACTGCACAACTCTGTATATTGAACACATTCATCCTCCTCAATATCTCTATCCATGTAAACAAAAATTTATTGCTATTTTATTGGCATTTCTTTCTACTTTTAAAGCTTTCATAATTCCTCCATTAAAATAATTGCATTCAGTATGACATTGCAGAGATTTTAATCATGAATCAAAGTATGCAAGTTTTTGTTTTTAATCGGAAGTATCGTGTGATAAGGACTATTTAAAGAAAAAAACGTACCAAGTTATACTCATGAGCAAAAACATAATGACCACCAAGCTTGTTTCGGAACAACCAGACTGTATTGGTTGGAAGCTGGCCAGTTGTCACGGTATCTTGGTATGGCGATTGTTTTCATGGACATCACTGGATCCCATCTGTATTGAATACACATTGATTGCTAATTCTTACCTGGGGATTGTTTCGGACCAAGTGTTGTCCTGTGATGGCAGTGTGGCCGATGGATCTAGACGCTTTCAGCAAGACAATGCACCAAGGCTTGCATTGTTCGAAGTTCAAAGAGCATATCCTAGCATTGTTTTTGCTCCCGTCAGCCTAATATGAACATTTTTAGGATCATGTGTAACGTTGCATCCGTCAGTCGATGGCAGTGCCTCATTCGGTCGCTGATCTCTGGGGCGTCATTCTACCTAGTTGATCTAGAATACCTCAGGACACCTACTATGGTCTAGTAGGATAACTGTCAAGACGAGTGCACTGCAAGCGGCTGTATCTGCCTAAAGAAATCCAACACGCTACTCAGTATGTGGTGATATTGTTTTTGCTCATGAGTGTGTATAGCTTCGTGTAGCTGTCTTATATATGTTACATAATTCAGTATTTTAGTTTTGTGTACTTGATCCGATGAAAGACGTGCTAAAAAGTAATGCCACAGAAGAACACGCCGTATCGATTGTTTTTGCATTATTGGAAACATCGAAATACGTTTTCTGGATGTGTAAAAGTATGTTTGTTGATTTACTGTTAGTTGTCTGGATATCATCAGCCTCTTAGGTCCTTTTAGGCAAATATCTTTGATTATCTTCCAGTTTTAAAACTGGAAGGGATATTTGCTGTCAGCAACAATCTCTTACAAATTGTCATTCTATCCGTACCAGATTATCTGATAATCCTGATCTTCCCTTAACCATTTCTCCTGATGATAAATATGCTCTACATATCAGTTTTCCTCTTGCTAATTTCCACACCATAACCTCTTCCAAGTTTCCGTTGCAGAACTTCCTTTTCCAAGCTACTCTTATTCTTGTGTCATAAAAAAGCATTATGACAGAGTGCCAAATCGATTGACGGGCGGGTGATTTTTACATCTCCGATTTTTACTTTTCCGATTCAAAAACCTGCTTCTGGGGGTACTGATACAGGCTTTCATTTCCTATTCAACCCAAATCTCAGACCTTGGTCTTCCAACACGTGTGGCAAATGCAATAGAACTTTTTGGTCTCTTGCCAAGGCCACTAGACGCAACTTCTTCCCATCCATGATTTTTTTCTCCTCTTTCTCCTTCTCATATAATATAATGCACTTGATATGAGGCCAGCTTTTTTTTATGTTGAGCCCATACATGAGAGGTTCTTTATAGATTTTTATTTTTTATTTTTTGAAAAAATATAAATGATGACTTTTGAGTTTTCGACCCATTCGTATTACAGTGTATTACATCTGTTAATTGCATGTGTTCCTCTGGCTAGTTTACTCTTTTTGCAGGACCAAAATCCCATTTTCTTGGAGCAAAACATCCTCCCACCAGCATATGAGACCAGCTTCATCTTGACTTGAAAAGTTCTATAAAACTCATGAGAAAGACGAGCATAGAAAAACTGGGAGAATCCTTTTCCCAGCAGTAGCATGCAACAACCCGAAAACAACAACGATTATCATAAAATTCAATCTGTTAGCTGATTTCACAAGAAATGCATTTCGAAGTCATATATATTATCATGTTAGAAGTTTTTTTTTTTTTTTTTTTTTTTTGAACACGATAATTCTACCGATTTGCGAAGTACAAGTGTTTGGTAGTGTGGTGTTTCTATACTGTTCTCTTTTGATATTTTCGATCATGTAAAGGTATCAATGGCATGAATTACAGATTTCCCGATTTAGATTTTTTACAAAAGTGTGGGTGTCTTTTCCAACATAAGAAATGCACTGTTATATTATAGCTTTTTTATTTTTTAATACATCTATTTTTAATACTGTTATAGTCAGTTAACGATCTCATCGTCGAAAATGCCTACTTATTCTGTTTGAATTAAAATTTGATTAAGAAAAATGCGTTGCAGCAAGTTTTCCAGCTAACTGAGAATCCTGATCCACATTTTGTGCTTATGAAATCATACGCCCTTTTAACGTGTCAGGAATACTGAACGGTCAGAAAGATCGTTGTGTGTTATTCTCACTACAATATTCACATCGGTTTTGAGACGAGACGGCGTTACTGCTTATTACCAGAATACAGCTCTGCATAGTTTTTTTTTTTTTTTTTTGAGAAAATATAAATGATGACTTTTGAGTTTTCAACCCTTTCGTTTCCTATAATAACTTTAAGTGATTATGAATACACCGTTAAAACAAAAAATAATAAATTTTTGTTACAATAATAAAATCCAAAGCTCAGTCGATAGCATGTTTTCGTTTAAGATTCGAATACGAGCCTTTAGTCGGCATTTTAGCTTAAGGCGAGTTCGCTGGTCTCGTTACTAATTCCTTTTCTCCCCGGAAACGCCAATCTTTCATTCCTCAGTGCATTCAAACCGGATGAAGAGCGCATGAAATTAGCAAAAAGCAGTAGCCACAAATATCGTTATACTGTATTTGCTTTTTGGTTTAATCAAACCAAACATCTGTTTTCCTGTAGCTAAAACAGCTTTACTCCGATTATTACCTGAAGAGTCATATTATGTTCGATCTATCGCAAAATCTCGAAAAGCAGACTATTACGATATTTATTTCTGAAGGGATTTCTAGAGACCTCTGTTTAGACATTTCAGTGACCTAAAATACTGAACGTGATTTGTTTATTATTATTATTTTTTATATCTTAGATGTAATTCATCCGCGGTGCAATTTCTACTGAAGATCAGTTTAGCCATCTTAGGACCTAAGGCTTTTTTTTTTTAATTTTATTTTTTATAATTTTTTATTTCACATTACATACAGACTTACTAGGGACACACAATTAATATTAGCTTTTTCTGTACTATTAAGTGTCCTATGTCTGTAAGTCGAATAACTCAACCTAACTTGCCTGGCGGGAAACTGTTGCAATGCTTATTGGACATCGAATTGATTGATTTTTAATGCTTATAAGCATTAAAAATGATTAATAATTATTAATCGTATTTCGATGTGCTGATTTTATAAACAGGCCTGTGTAGCACGGTGGAAGTGGCTTTTGTTTACACAGTTTGTAAAAAAAAGTCCTAAGTTCAATTCTAGTCGCCGACTATATGAAATTTTTTCTAAGCCTTTCTTCAACCGGTTCCCGAATTTGTTTATTTCTGGCACGGACGAGTGGATTTTTTGTCTCGGAAACTCTGGTTTTTCAGTAAACTCAAAAAAATCGACCGTAGAACCCACACTATTTCAGAAAATAAATATATTGTGTTAGGGACTATGAGATGCCATTGTAATTAGTGATAGTCTTTGGCTAGCTATCTTTGATTGACTACTGGTGGAGGTTGAACTGTCCCTCAGTCTCCAAAGGTTAGATATAGCTAGAATGGTCTCGCCAACTCCCAATAAGGAAATAAAAGTTGTTAGCAGATTTTTTTTTTTTTTTTTTTAATCTTATGATCTCGAGAAATGTACTGCATGATTTAATCTGTTCCAAATACACATGGCTAGAGTACACCTGTAGAATGTATGTTCCCAATCTGTAATAGATATCACAGATTAGATCTTCAATGTTAAAGTACCTCCACTCCATGGCATTTACTGTAAGGTTACTATATATGCAGTTCTTCAAGCAAGATCCCTCTGTTAGGGTATCCAAGGAATTTCAGTAAGTTTCTACACATAAAAACATTTACTTAGAGGAGTAACATGGAAATTTTTCCAGAAATAATACCTACGAAAACGGTTATGTTATTGCATTCTGAAATTCACCATCAGTGAAATCTGTTAAAGCAAAATGAGAAATCCTGTACCAAATATGGTTTCACTCGTCTAAACCGAGTTGAATAATGGAGTATAAAAGTATGGACTAGGTAAAATAATGAATTTCATTAATATCGATCAGATCGAACATTTCATAAGATGAAGAAAGAAACTGTCTTCTCTTGAAGTGTAAAATGTTATTCACACTTTCTAATTACAGTTATCTAAATGCTCATCATATTATTCTGTGATAATTTTATCAACTGAAATTTGTTTTCCATTATCCACTCTTCTTGATGGATAGAAGTAAATTCTCTCCATTTATTTTCGTAAACTGATTGAAGATCACTTATTATTATAATTTTATTTTTGTTAATATTATATTATTTTATTTGTATGTATATCACTGATTTAAGTATTTTGAGAGGGAACCTGTAAAAATCAGTAAATTTATTCCATTAGTAAATTGAAGGAATTTAATTAGTGCGATGAAACCACCGCTTCTGTTTCTCTAATTAAATTCCTTCGTCGAATTAGTGTACTAGAGGAAGAAGTAGTTTTAGTGTATTTAGGTCATTGGATGCTTTCTGTATATAGTTGTTACAAACTGCACTCAAATATCGCTTACTTGTCGGGATCTGGCAACTGGGGAAAGAGTACGTGGTTCGCATCTTTAACTGATTTCAAGTTGTCAGCATTCTCTTTGCGTTCCAACATCAGAAAGGTTGACATGTCTTTTTGATGATTGTGCACTTGATAGAAGTCGTCCAGAAAGATCGATGAGGCCGTTCTTTTATGCGATTTCTCTGGCAGACGGGGAAAACTGTAACCTTGTCGACTTCCTCGAAAACTGAACAGCTTTTGTTTGTTAGCACTTAAGATTACTTCATTGAGGCTGTCGGAGAACTTGTTTTTCTCTTGTTGATCTGTTTTGAGATTACCGTAGGCAAATAAAATCGGCTGTTCAACGCCGTTGTCGAACACTGGGTTGATGCATTCTATTGCCGAGAATTTTTGTGAAGGGCTGACAAGGACGTCAGGTGCGTGTTCTTTTGATTTAGTGGCTTTCTCGGATAGAGAATTCGAGGAAGCTGGTGAGAAGTCTGTGGACATATCTATGTTATATCGAGGTAGATCTGGAGTTTGAGTGGTGGCATCTTTGGTAATACGCAACTGCTGAGCTGCAGACATCTCCGTAGCTGAAGACATGTTATCTGTTAGAGGCGACATGGTAGTGACATGATTATCAGCCATTGCACGCTACTGGACAATCGAAATTACCAACAGAACCAGAACATGTCAGCTGGTTTCCTTTATACTTGCTGTCTTCATTTTATTCCTAAAAGTAAATTAAAAAAAACTTTTAAAAACTATTGCACTACGAGACACTTAGTATCATATATAAAATTAATGCAAAAACTTATTGTAGTTTTACAGACACGTGGATAAAATATTAAGGCAATTTACAATAATTTGCTTAATTCAGTTTTCTTAAGCAGAAACAGACTGATACTATTACACCTCATCCACCAAACTTTACAACTAAGGCACAGTCAGACATATGACATTCGCCATATCTGTATTCGCTTCTTCGATAGGAAAAGTGTGTAGCTTGATTCGTCGCTATGTATCACGGCCTTCCGACATTGTAAGGATGAATAACGATGCTTTTTTTCACTGCTGACTACATTAATCCCTTAAATACTGAATCCCTTAAATGCTGACTACATAAAAATCCCTTATTGTTTTTCAGCCAGTATGCGAAACTCTAAGATCGAAAACTACGATCATCTCCTAAGCGTTTCATGCCGACGAACTATCGGCGAATCCAAGCGTAAGTGACCACTTGGTAGTACCACACCAAGGCAACTCGATGCAAAGGTGGAACAAGCTCCCTCACGATAGTTCGTCAGCATGAAACGCTTAGATCGTAGTTTTCGATCTTAGAGTTTCGCATACTGGCTGAAAAACAATAAGGGATTTTCATCCCCTTAATTTGTCAACTTCATCAGAAAAAAATAGCCGTTTGGCTTTTCTTCTTATTTATAATATAATATATTATTATTATTATTATTATTATTATTATTATTTCGGGTAACTCCAAGGAGTCAACAGACTCATCAAAGGAGGCCCCAACATCATGTCAAGAACAACTATTCGACATTCACACAGTATCTATCATACCTCGCCTTGAACTCATTCACGGTCATAGCACCCACAGCAGACTCTGGCAGCTTATTCCACTCATTCAGCACTCTCCAAGTAAAAAACCTAGCTCTAACATCCCTGCTAACCACATTCTTGCCCAGCTTCCATGTATGCCCCCCCCCCCTAGTCCTCCCACCACAAGCCCTGTTCACAAAAATATCTTCTGGATTAATCTTATAGAAACCCTTCAGTCATTTGAATGTCTCAATCATATCACCCCTTTTCCGCCTATCAACGAATTTTTGCAACCCACAAATCTTCAACCTGTTCTCATAAGGTTCATTCCACAAACCTGCTATCATCTTGGTCACTCGTCTTCAGATCCTCTCCACCTCCTCCCCATCCAAAAGAAACCCTGGCGCCCATATCTGGGCACAGTAGTCTAGATGGGGTCTTATCAAGGCTCGATACAGAGGAACAATAACTTGCTTGTCTCTGCTTGTTAAAGTATTTTTCAGAAGCCAAGTGATTTGATGAACTGATTTAGCCACTAATGCGATGTGCCCCCCTAAACTTCAATTCCCTATCCACCAACACTCCCAAATCCCTGGCCTCATCAATCTCCTGGAGTACGGTTCCACCAATGTGATATACTGCTGCTAATATTTTCACCCCAAAATGCATAACCTTACACTTTGCCACATTAAATTACCATCTATTTTCCTTAGCTCAGTCCTCCAAACTATCCAAATCATCTTGCAAAATTTTGACATCTGTGCACTCACAATTGATCTACCCAACTTTGCATCATCAGCAAACAAGTGAACACTTCCTCTCAGATCCTTTCCTATATCATTAATGAACAAATTGAAAAGTAGTGGTCCAAGAACAGAACCCTGCGGCACACCACTAGTCACAAGCCGTCTTTTGGACTCCACTCCTGAATAAACCACTCTCTGGTATCTCTCCATCAACCACCCTCCTATCCATCTCACCAACCCTATATCCATCCCCATCTGCTCCAGTTTACTGATTAGAGTTCCATGTGGTATCCTGTCAAAGGCCTTGGCAAGGTCCAGTAGAATCACTGTAAACCCATTACCCTTATCCAGTTCAGCCGCACTGTGTTATAAAACGTGAGCAAGTTACTGAAGCATGATCTACCCTTCACAAAACCATGTTGTCCCCCATACAGTATCCCATTTTCATCTATCCAAACCTGTATTCTTTTCTTGACTAATTTCTCCAAGACTTGACAACGATTCCTGATATGCTAATCGGTGGGTAATTTACAACAGCCGTCTTGGAACCTCCTTTATGTAGTGGAACTATTTTCCTCTCTTTCTACCCTTTCGGGACTAACCCAGACCCGAGACTCAAACAAAATGGTCAAGGGTACTGACAATTCTTTAGCTGCTCCACGTGCGACATGAGCTGTATACTCCAATCCCACAGATGTATTGACATTGAGGTTTTGCAATAAACTACTCGCCTTCACTTCATTCACCACAATTCCCGTATAATCTATTGGTTCATTCATTTCTGCAATGTCACCACCTGGATGATATATTCTTGCAAAGTGATCGCTCAGTATTTCAACTATATCAACTGATTCAGTTACCTCCCTACCATCGGCATTCTTTAAAATCATTCTGCCATATACATTTTGTCTTTTACTTGCAACATATCGAAAAAACTGTTTGGGATTCTTTTTAGCCTGCGTGGCCAATGTTCTTTCATAATCCTTTTTTGCTTTTCTTACCACACTCGTTACCTTTCTGGCCTGCGCTTTATACCGTTCATGTGCCTGCGGGTCACCCTTCTCCTTAAATTCCCTCCGTAGTTTCTTTTTTTTGCAGCTCAAACTTAATGGTGTTATTCATCCATTTAACTCCTATTTGATTATTATTCGTACTCTAGGTATACAGTCAACCATTGCTTCATGCTAACACTTCTTAACCGCCTCCCATGCACTATCAACTTCTAGCCCTTGCAGTTGTACATGCCATGGCACTGAACCAATCAAATTCCTAAGCTTGTCATACTTACCAGCCCGATAATTCCACATGTACCCTGTCTTAATTGTAAATTAAGACCCTATGATCACTCTCACCAGTTGGTGGCAACGTGGTCATATTCGTTACAGCCAAATTCTGAGATGCAATTACTAGGTCAAGCACTCTCTGAGTATTTTCCATTACATTCTGTCGCAGATAGTAACGAAATAACCTTAATAACCGCATAAAAGCCAATTCCTTCCTCCCATGTGTCCTCTCTTCCTTCCAATCAATGTTACCATAGTTGAAATCTCCCATAATAATTGCTCTCCTTCCACTCATTTCTTCTATTTGCTTATGCATACTATCACCACCATCTATTCCATCACCTGGTCTACAGCAGCACCCAACTGTATATTTTGTTCTGCTGGTTTCAATCTCACATCAAATAGCCTCAAATGTGCTCTTTTCTCTATCCTGCAGTTCCACTTCTATTCTCTTTGGCTGTAGCTCATCATCTATCATCAATAATCAATATATGCTAGTGCATTTCCTTAGAAACTGGGACTGTGTGGCTGTTATCGTAATGTCCTACTACTAACCTAAATTTCTGATGTGCACTATGTGAACTTGTGGTTGATCGTTTCCCATTGGAGTGTAAGGATTTCCCTATCAAATTTCTGAGCATTTTCGTCTAGTAGTATTACGAGAGGAAAATATTATCCACGAGTTACAGTCGGTGCTTATGTTGCCAGTTGTTTTTGAATGATTGAATTCTTTTACATTTTTCACGAACGAATAAGCCGTTGATATGG
This sequence comes from Typopeltis vanoorti, assembly GCF_054136105.1. NCBI lineage: Eukaryota > Metazoa > Arthropoda > Arachnida > Uropygi > Thelyphonidae > Typopeltis > Typopeltis vanoorti. Next base: position 113,261,118 of record NC_143563.1, on the reverse strand, counting down.
CACTTTATAACACCTCTTTCAAAGTCAGCAAATTCTTTTCCAGGTCCCCTTTCAGTTTGACAATGTGCAGCCGACTATAGAGGTATGTCTGTTTGCCATACAGTAGCATAGGACAAGTATGACGACAGGAATATACATAGCTATATATCTATATCTTCATGTCTCATTATAAAACAGGGGATGTTCCAATACTTGTTTGAACATAATGTATACCCGTACATTAATAAATGCTGCATATAGATATAGGAACAATTCTCCTACTTGCTTTGCTGCATCTTTTTAGCGCATCTAGTAGCAATTGTGTTATTATTTTTTTTTTTTACTTTTCGTAATTTTCACTCACTAACCATTCTAAACCTCTATGAGACAGATGAATTTCTTTCTAAAATGAAATTCATCTGTCTCCTAATGACATTCACAAACATCCCTGTCGCAATAGGATTCCAATCACGGCTGGAAATGTGAAGGGGAATCCACCGGGGCAAACATTTTGGAAAAACCTAGATTCATCTCGTCTATGAAGAGAGGAACATTTATAAGAACGTTTCAATTTAAGTTGAAACGGAAGTTCATATTTTCCCCCAAAATAAAAATAACAAAAGTAAGCACACAGTCAATCTCCTCGCTTCGCTCACTAAAACTATTATAACTGTGGACAGTTCGATGATTTTTTTTTTTTTTTTTGGCAATCGTACCGACGAAACGTTGTATAGTAAATATTAATATCGTGATGGACTATGGTTTAAATTATCCAGAAACCCTCAATAAAAAGCAAAACAACCTTTTCAAACCACTTCAGTTTTCTAATGTTTTTATTGAACAGGAGATGAAAATCATTTCAAGATGTTAAAATCCATTTAACATCCATTTCAAGATGTTAAAAGCAGCCATGACGGGATTCGGCCTTAAAGACTGTCGTCCCATCCCGACTTCATATGGTTATAAATAGCCGCGGATGCGCCCGCATATGGTCAATAATTCTCTTTTTTTTATCTTCATTCTAGAATGTTCTGTTTATTACAACAGCAGTCTTGGAACCTCCTTTATGCAGTGGAACCATTTTCCCCTCTTTCCACCCCCTCGGGACTATCCCAGACTTTTGGCATTCTCTTTTTGGCATCGTCATTGTCATTCTGAAAGTTTTTTTTTTTTTTAATTTCATTATCTCGTTCTTACTCCACTCTTATTTAAATTGATTATAGTTTATAAATTCACAACACTGTACTGAGCTGTATAATATGAGGAATTTAACTGTATTTAATCTTTCATGATATCATTTTCATCGAGATTGAATACCGTGACTATTTCACACTAGTCATAGCAACTCTAAAAGTAGGGAATGACAATTTATGCACGCATCTTTCAACATCGACTATATACTTGTGAACGGCACTCTCAATTTTAGATAACATTTGAAATGGACAGGACTGTTTTAATATTTCAATGTTGATCCAGCAAAATTTACTCCTGGTACTTCAAGGAACTAGTAATTATATGCTTTGTTTGTGTGATAAATTTTAAAATGGTGAAAATAATAATGTTCAATGCTGATAGAAATATGGAATTGGCATATTTCCTTCCTCCACATTAAGCAAAAGAGGAACGGAAGTTTATACTTGTAATTTAGCTGTATGAAAATTCTCTTCTTGCAAACTTTTGTATTTCCGGTACTGACGTTTCGACTTTACGAGGGGGGGGGGGAGCTGAAAAGTTTTGATAAACACCTAGAAGAAAAAAAATGAAAGAAAAAGAGAGATAAAGAACAAATTATTACAGTCTGATGAAATATGACGGGGAGGGTTAAAAGGCTTAAAATATGTTCTTTCATGTGGTTATATCATTTGCTTTAATATCCTTTTTGTTCTAGGTGTTTATCAGAACTTCTCAACCCCCCCCCCCTCGTACATACCAAATTCATCTTCAGCATAACGCCTGACTAAAAAGAGCTGTTTTCCACACTTTTTTCATATCACTGTAATTTGCAAACTGAATGAATTTAATTTCAGAACCAAGAATGTGCTGTTAAGATGGATTTTTTTAAGGTACATCATAAATAACGAAATTACTCCGTGAGTGACTAAAATTCTTCTCAGTGAAGATAAAACTTGTGAATTTCTTTGCTTCTAAGTCATACATTGCTTTATAAGCCATAACGTGTAGTTCCCTTTCGTGTTTGCGAAAGTGCTGTGTTCATGCTGAGTAGAAGATAATAACAAATGATACCGCTGCTCTTGAACCTAAGTACCGAATTCAGTATCCTCCCAGTGACTTTCCAGAAAATAAAATTTGAATGTAAGCTGTTTCCTTAGGGTATCTTGACAGCGTGACATTCTTTCCAAAATTATAACGGGGTTTCATTTATTTGTTGTTTTCACATCTTTCCGATCATACTATTGTGATGTTTTCTCTCATTCAAAGTGATGATGCATTTTATGTCTACAGAGCCATCTCGTATTTGCATTCCACTTAATGTCACCGCTCGTGTGAGAGATTCTAGATTTAAGCAAACGTTAAGCTATGCAGGAAGGAACAGCGCATGGAATGTTCTACCCGTTTAATGATACCATCAACTGAAACGGAAAAATTTCTGAGTCACGCCCCCATAAAAATTACAAGAAAATACTTCATCGCACGTGTGTTATAGAATTGCCAATCGTACTTAACCCAGATAATATATATTTCTTTATTTTGTTTAATGATAAAAAGTCTAATTTATATTTTTGCATAAAAATTGTGCTTTTAGACTTAAAAATGTAAAGGTATGTAATTAAAAACCAAAACCAAAATAAGAGATGTGCAAAGAGACCTATATTGCGAGTTATCCGTCATTTCCAATTGATGAAAAACCGAAATGAGACCAACAAATCCACACAACAAATCTTTAAACGCTTTTCATGATTTTATTGCGGTAGTGCCGCGATGAGTTGAAGAAAACTAATTGTAAAATGAAAACCTTTTTATGTTCCAGCAGATAAGGAAATATAGAATTTACTTACATATAGACTGTTATTAGTATGAAAGCAATAAGCTCCGAGGAGAATCATTTCTGCACACAGGATAGGGTAATAATAATAAATTTGAAAGTATTATTTTCAGTTTTAGGGTCCTTTAAATTCTTAATCTAGGCCTACATCCTGTACGCTAATTAGACTCTGACTATTAATCAGAATTATTGAATTAAAAGATTTTGGCGTAGAGAGAGAGAGAGAGAGACCATAGAAGCCGAAACCAATAATCTAATTTTGTCTACCATTAGTAGGAGTTACTGATGGTTTAAAATGAAATAAAGGATTAAATCATACATATCATTGTGATAAATACAGATTTTTTTCTGTTATTTAGAAGTGTTAATGTGAAGTATTGCCATAAACCATTATATTGATACATCTTTGTAATAATAAATACAGTAAGAGAGAGAAATGAGCAGTAACGTTAGTAGAGTATAAATTATTAGTAATAATAACTAAAACATGACGTGCTGTTTCCCTACTATCCTCGCTTTCCACTTATGGCCCAAAGCATTGTACTCTATCTGATTTTTTGGATTTCACAAGAATCATCTCAGATATGATATTTACTAACTGAGAACAACAAACCCAGATTCGAAATGATTATACAGGAAGAATCAATACAGTAAAAACACTTTTCAATAATGAATGTTTAGTATTTTTACTTTTGTTGTTATTCATGATTCACATGTCCACAAGTTGTTCGAGCGTTTCAGCATTGTATTAAGTATTTAGTGCTGATATACACGAAATACTTACAGTAACTTAGTGCACTCAGCAATTAGAATAATATTTACCATTCATGCACACTTTGAACTGATTTCTGATCTTTCGAAAATCGCCGAATCCCAGTTATACTGTTTGTAATCGTTTTGGAATTATGATTGAATCAATTGTATTGTGTACGCGAAAAGCGTGTAAAAATGTGTATTGTGTACGCGAAAAGCGTGTGTTCTTCTTACACGTTTACTTGTTTTGAGGGATGAAAAACCCGAGTTCGGAAGTAAAAACGTTTTTACCAGCAGAAATAGTATCGAAACAAATATAAATATAAGCATGTCTAATGTAAATTTGAAACAGCCAGAAAAGCTGTTTGTTAACAAGTCTCATGGAAACTGGCCTTGTCTGACATTTGATAAACTGGTAGATCGCTTTCCTGAAAAAAAAGCTGATCTCATTGATCAGCAAAGGAAGTTCCCTTTCTATCGCAAACTGCCGATTGTGAGCAAGCACCTGACATAGACAGATACAAAGACAGTGACTTCATTATGGAAATATTGCCTAAGACAACACTTTCTAACATGTAAATTAGTACTGTGGATGGGCTAAGAATGGTGATCTCATCTCAAGTAAACATTCATGCAGAGTGGAACGGCTATCTGTTAGCCAACCAGATTGGCATTGAGTAAAATGGGATGAGTGGTCACTAACGAAGCTGAAAGTTGGGTTTCTATTAGGAAAAGATTTGTTAGAATACAGATGGGCGTGAGTGTTACTTAAGTGGGAACCGTGACTGCGTATGTTTGTGATGTATATGACGAAAGTTTTGGGAGATAATCTATTTCTGCATGGCATTTATTCCTCTTTGCTTAACTTTTAATGGTTGTTGTTTAAGGAAAGCTGAAGTTGTAGGGAGGGCAGTGAAATTATAATGGATTTTTTACTAAGCCATACCAATGTGGAATTTTATCCAACATCCCTGCAAATTGTGGCGTCGTCAGTGCCCTCCAACATACCACTTGGACTCCCTTCTGTAGAAATAATCGGAAGTACAGTGTCACTAAGCTTATTCGCTAATCTGAAAGCATTCCGAAGCGATTCCATTAGGTTTGATCCAGCATATGCTTACTGGTCTACTTAATCGAGTTGATAGCGTCTCTCCTTCTCAGGTAAGTAATCCAGGGGATCGAATCTCATCATGTACATCGATGTTTATGAACCCTTACGTGGTAAGTGAAATCATTTCTCGGTGCTAAACCGCCACCAAGAGGCTTGAAGTAACTTGAAAACGTTAAGTGTTTTTGAGCTAGAGCGGAGTTTCCGGATTATCTATTCTTCAGCCCACGAATGGCATGCTAATATACAATAGGTTTATGATTTGTAGATGGGTTTTATATTTTACTGTATAGAAAAATCCGTTTTAAACCTATACCCCTCCAAGCATTCAATAAACAGTGTAGTAGCATTATACCTGGAGATGCGAAGCTAATCTATCGCAAGTATGTGTTTAATATTTATCTCAGCGATCATACTGTTGATTTGAAGGGGATCTGAATTTGGAATTAGACCGAAGTAACCATGAGGTCGTTGTAATATGTCTGTTAATTGCGTGTGTATTCTTTCTTCTTGCCAGTGTTCATCTTTTGTGGGAAGCAAAACCGGCCCTCCTGCGATTCGTACAGACCATCTGACTTGGAAGGGGAGGGCATCCCATTGCTTATGAGACAAAAAAAAACCAAAAAAAGAGAAAATAAAAGAATCATAAAAATTATTTCTGTGTTGTCATGAAGCTGGTCTGAATTGACCAATGTTGTTGGCAAAGAATAAAGGATACCAATTGAGCCAAGTGTTTTGCAATTTGACATGACGAGATTACTTCATTTTAAGAAATTTAGACGTGGTGGAGAACAGTAAGGGATATGCCAGAGAATTATGAAGACAGTTCAAAAGATTAATGAGATATCCTCCAAAGATGCTGCAAATATAGATAAGAAAGTTACGGCTGCTTTTTTTACAAGGAACATGGTCACATCTGGAATATACTGCTCAGATTTGGTTGCCTTTGTTTTGGGTTTGGTAAATATACAGAAAAGAGGGGGGGGGAATGTGTGATGCAAGCAAATAAGTTGTTGCCAACTTATTTGCTAATCAGTTTAAAGGGACTGAATAGGATAGATTACAGGAGAAAGTTTATAATACCTAGGAGGAGAAATTAGAAGAGATCATTAGATTGAGCGGACCAAAACTGAAAAACGAATATACGTGTAGATCAGAAGGGTATGCATTTATTTTCATACCAAATGATCTCTGAGCGGAGCGGGTTGTCGAAAAATATGCTAAGCAAAGCTTTGGCCAAGGAATTTACCACCAATTCAAATTTTAGAGCAAATTTATGAATTGCAATTTTGTTTGGAACTTTGCGACACACACAAGACCAAAATAACATTAATCTTTTTGTGTGAAAAAATGCCGGAGAAAGAAATTCTTTATCGGAGAAGCACCAGTATTCGAATTTTTATCTGCGAAGCCAGTAATCTAAATGCAGGAACCGCTATCAGCATCTCATATATTTAATACAGAAGTAATATGATGCCCCAAGTGTGCACGCATATGCACAAATACTCAAAAATATAGCAGGTATATGGTAGCTCTGACTCATCATTTTGACGGTTCTTCGATGCCACTTCATGCTAAAATCTATAGCACTGTAATGGGCGATTCGTAAGAGTAGTTTTTTTTTTTTTGTCGTCTTTCGTTCCTGCTACAAACTTTGGATTTCTTATCCTCATTAGAATATAGGAATCTTAGTTCTTCCTTATCGGTAGGAAATTCCGAAAACAAGGGTTCGGGCTTTGGTGATTTCGTACGCTATGACTGCTTATACTAAAAAGTTTAAGCATTCTTAATTAAACTTCTGGATCATGAATAACGATTGTTTTATATAATTTAAATTTGTCTTTGTCAAAAATCAACAAACAATTTCTTACAACCAGTAGTACTTGATTATCTTTCAAGTTTTATGACCCCATCAGAGATGGGGGGGGATAAAAAGGGAAGCGAAAGTATGCCTTTCAGATATTCATTTTGATGGTAAGCTGCCACTCGATTCCTGACCTCTCCAGTACAAATATCCATTGTGATTTCAGATACGATGACCAAATAATGAGTTTTTAATGCTAATACTTGCATCTCATAGTATCGTGTCAACAATGGCAGTTGCGATAAAATTTGAAATAATAAATAAATAAATAAAAGAAACTTCCTTTTTTTGAATGAGTTTCATTCATTGCACTTTCTATAAACTAGGCGTATCCTCTAACTGGTGAATCATTTCCTTGAACATTATAATGCTTTCATTGTATCTTATCCCTGTCATATTCTTGTTTACTGTTATAGACTTTTATCTGCTGATGTTCTTAATCAATGTGTATCTGAAACAAGTACATGGATATTTTGAGCTAAAACCCATTTAATATGCCGACAAATTGTTGAATATTGTTTTACAAGCGTGTTCTAGAGTAACTTTAACCACTTTGTCCAATCAGATTATTATCTACCGGATACGGGACTTGTTTTACCTGAAATTAGTACAAGCTTATAAATTAATCTAGTAATTTAGTATGTTTTTTGTGTGTGTGCATGCTCGTTTCCTCTAGGGAAATGATACGCACAATAAATAAAGTATTACTTACTATAGGGAAATATGATTTGCGTACATTCTCCTAGAAAATATATTTTCTGGAAATGCACGAAGCTCATATATATATATAAACTAGGGGATTCCGCCCCCTGACGATTACACCGGAGACAGAATCAGACGATGAACTGAACAGACAAAAAAATACAGGTGAGTCTTATAATTTGAACTCTTTCAATTTATTACTAGAAAACGATTTAGACAATATAAAAGCAATCTTAGTAGATCTTGTCCAAGAATTCTTTGATAAACAGAACGAACAAATAACAAACGGTAAAAGACATTAAAATCAGACAGGCAATTCAAATTGATGAAAGAGACATCCGAACTCCGTCAAGAACTTAATTCCCTAAAACTGCAATAAGAACTTTTAAATCAGCAACAACATAAATAAGATCTTGTCAAACGGTCTTCCTGAAACTGCATCCACAAAAAATCTCAGAGACGTAGTTTTAAAGTTAGGCCATGCAATTGACACCCCCCCCCCACAGCATAATGCCATTCAGAGCGTAAATCGGATTCCCAGGAAGAACAAGAAACAAGGCTTGCCATGACTCGCACCAAAGTCCACAAGAGACAATCTCATAAAACCCAGCAGACAGAAAAAACCAATTGCCAAGGACTTAGACGCATCGCAAGACAATACACCAATCTTTCTATTTGAATATTTAACACCATTTAGTCAGAATCTGTTGTGCCAAGCAAGAAAAACAAAAACAGAAAAAAATTATAAATTTTTGTGGATCAGAGATGGCAAAATATTCTTGAGAAAGTCAAGAACATCAAAGTTGATACAAATAAAAATCTCGGAAGACATATATAGGCTGCCAGAGTAAAACAAAAGACTCCTAATTTGTTCAAAAAGAAGACCTCAATGCAACAAAAATGAATGTGAACCATTAGGCAGATGTAATCACACCAGAATATATCAGTAATTGTACTTTCGAATCGCTTGATGCATGGAAACAACACAAGCGAGAGGACTCTCAATCTTGCATATTAACATCAGAAGCATCCGAAAATATTGCTTATTGTTACAGGCTTATCTGAGGAATTACACCGGTGCTATTGATATATTGGTCCTAACAGAAGTATCCATAACTAATGACGAAGCTGTGCAATACCTAGACACGCTATCCATGTATAACATAATATCAACAATAACATCATATACTAGAGAAGAAATATTCGGAAGTACTGTCACTACTTCCTGCCTAGATCATATAAACATACGAGTTACACTGAATCTGTCATAAAGGGCAAAGTAGCAGACCATTACTTCACAGCTCTAAACTCTAAACCACTAAGACAATACACATCCAATGCTCCACATATGAAAAGCAACATAAAACAATAATAGACAAAGAAATAGTCAACCACGAAATAAGAAAAACCGACTGGGAACACATGGCATCACCAGCTTCAACAGATATCCTATACAACAGCATTAAACTCACACTGGAGGAAATATATAAGAAAGCTGTAAAGAAAGTCAGAATACGTTCAAGAACAACGCACAATCCTTGGATAACACAAAATTTAATCCTAGAAATACACAGAAAGGACGCTGTATGGAAACAATTAAAGCGAATATCCAAATAACGTAGCTTTAAATATCCATCCATCCATAATAATGCAAGCATAGCCCAAACAAATATGCAATATGACATAAATCTGTTCATAGACTGGTTCCCCAAACAACTCCATACACCTAAACTCAGATAAGACAAAATTGATGGTATTCAGAAATCCACTGACTCAACCAGTTGATAACAAATATATAATCACCAACATCCACTCTCCAACATAAAAAACACACAGAACAATAAAACCACTCCAATCACTCAGGTTGAAACAATACGATACCTAGGAAAATTTACTTCGATGCAGACATGAACTGGAATAGCCACATAAACCATCTACAAAACAAACTTCGAACAATAACTGACATACTCTACAGGTTAAAAGACATAGTTCCCACGCGCCTAAAAACACTAATATACAAAGCACTATGCCAAAATATACTAAGATGCGTATATTGTAGTTTCTTTGTCTATTATGCTTGCTGTGCACCCCACAAACTAAATAGATTAATGTTGTTAAAGTACAAAATGTTAAAACTGATCTTTTGGGAACAAAGAGACAATATCAACATTTATATACACTGCAATGTCAGAATGCAAAATACTGACAGCAAAACACGTAGGTCAGATCACTATGCAGCTTTGTTAAAACATTGCTTCGATGCCAACTAGAGGACAGTCAGAAATACATACCGTACAACAAGACCTCAGACAACTAATTATATTACATATAAATACTATAATCACTATGGAAAAGCCACACGAAGCATCTATATCCCAGACATGCTAAATAAATTACCTTTTGTTACAAACTTAACGAAACACAATCTGTTAGTTCAGGCTTTCTAGTTCAGCGATGCGTCAAGACATTCCAAATTATCATGTGTGGGTGTGTGCATGCTTGTGTGTGAATTTCTCAACCTACAGCTGTAGGTCGAGAAATGTAGTGGAAATCAGACCTATCGAACATCAGCCTACTTCCTAACACAGCCAACAAACCAATAAATAATAACAAATCAGTGTCATCCTCAGATAAGCTTAATAATTAAGTTTCGAGGATGAAAGCTGAGAAATTACATCCCATCCAAGATCAACAAATAAAAGAAATATATATATCCATATATTAAATTTAAGCACAGTAGTTGCAGCGCTTAAATACGTTAAATGAAAATATATATCTCATTGCTAAATGTATAAATGCTTTAAAAAAGCAATATTATTCAACCGCAGAAACAATAAATTGCCAACTACAGTAACTATTGTTAAAACATTATACAGAAAAAAAAACAGAACTAAACCTGTTGTAAATATGTAATCATTATTTTATTAATAAAAAAGGATTGAATTAAAAATATGTAGTCAATGTATATACCATATATAATGAAATGTATGTACGTATCATATGTAAGTATGATACATATTTAGATTACATGTAATTTAAATATGTAATCATAACTTTTATGAAAAAAAATTATTATTGTATATAATTTATCTGAGAAATAATAACATGTTAGCAAATAATACAGGGTATCAGGGGCTCATCGAGGGAGACCACATACTATCCACATCAGCTGTCACACTGTTCTTGAATTCATTCAGACTACTTGCACACACCATATCCACTGCAATCACGCACCACTCTATGAGAGAAAAATGCATCCTTCATCTCCTTGACAGCATTTATTCTCAACTTGCACGGAATACCCTCGTATACGTTTCTCACTCTCCATAAAATGAAAAATTCTTTCTACTAAAATTCTGTATGATCCTTTCAAAAGTTTGTAAGGATCAATCATATCACCCCTTTTTCTCCTGTTGGCTACTGCCTGCAACCTACAAATTCTCAATCTGTCTTCATAATCGGTATTCCATAATTTTTACATCATTTTAATACTCTCCTTTTTACTCTATCCACTGTATCAGAATCATTACGGAAAATAGAACCTTCTCACAATAGTCAAAGTGAGATCTTATCAAGGCTTTATAAAGAGGCAATATGGCATCCTTATCTTTACATGTGAACATTCGTTTCAGCATTGCAACGTTAGCATTATCTTTTGAGTTGTATTTGCAATCAAGATCCCTAGCTCATGTTTCTAAAAGCATAATCTCACCAATACAATACGACATTAGATATCTAATCACACAGTAAATGTAAGTGCATGGCCTTACATTTATTAACATTGAAATGACTTGGATTGCATGCATGCTTTGAGTAGCCCATACCGGAAATTTTGGGTCTTCACAGCTCCGTTCATGTGAAAGTGATTTCCACATCATCCACGGCCACGCAGCTTCCAACTCAACTTCCAAGCAAGAAATGTTAAAGCGAATGTCACTCGACTTTCAAGGTCCTGTTGTGTCAGGGTTATACTGAATTGGTCGAAATGCAGTCTTCTATAGAATTTTCCAGACAGTTGTGTAAGCTTCTATGTACCTTAATACAGCACGTGGACTGCAGAAATCAATGTTATTATTCATGGCCTGCTCAACTACGGCGATAGCAACTTCATTCTAGTTGTTACTAACGTCCACAGTGATGTCATGAACCTTACCCCAACGTACTTTGCTCGTGAAGCTGTACTCTCTACCGGAATGAAGGGGGAAAAAAAAATCTCGTGTTCATTTTTATAAACCTTCCTGAAACCTACCGAGTTGCTCGATACGCAAACTCCATGCATCTTGTGTTTACAACGCCCTGGTGAAAATTTTTTTGAACTGTTTCCTTCTCTTCCCCTCAGATGTCGCTTCCGCATGCTGCACAATATATTCTTGCAAAGTTTCGCTGCATTTTGATCGCCGGTTGGCTCTCCACAAGGCCTTAAATAGGGATACTTTTAAATTTTGAACATCATGTATGCATTATTATTTTAACGTTATCCAGGAGACATCGCGGATGCAGAATTTTAAGAATTGTTCTCATTTTAGAATATCATTTTGTAATATCACTGTGAATATACTAATAAAAATAATTTAAAACAGATAATTTCTATAAATTTGAGAACTATAGGAAGTGTAGCGGGATAATATTTGGTTAAAATACTAAGCGACTGAATACCGATAATCTTGAAGATTATTAATCCCTAACGACTCCTTGCGTTTCTCTAGAAAAGGCAAAATGAGGAAAAGTTTGTCCTAGATAAGCAAGCCAGTAGCCATAATTAAAGCTTCTGTAGTTCAATATCGAAAAACTTATCTAACCCATATGTTCAATGTTGCAGGTTTTTATTTTTATTTTTATTTTATTTTATTTTTTTATGGTGATTCCTCACAGGAGAAGTCCCTGAACATTGTACTGTACATTAATAGTGTGGATATGCGAGAAAGTGTTCAGAAAGTGCACCAGTAATGTGTATAGACTAACAGGACAGGATGTTGTATATCGAATATAATAACTTCGGAACGTTATATTAATTAACTAAATTATGAATCGTATAATGGAGTTTATGAGTTCACTGTTGGCTTTTTAATATAGCATTTGTAGCAGTCACCATTCTGCACTGGCATATCGGGTTTGGGTAAAATTTGTATTGGTGTTCACCGAAATCTACCCTGACCTTAAATCATCCAAAATACGATGCATTTTCCAATACTCATTATTTACAAGCTAAAATAAATTTGAAGTTTTTAGAAATCTAAAAAAAACTCGAAGCTTAAAAACGAATGTTAGTGGGAGATGCACTGTGTTTGTGACCGGAGGTGTTTACATGTTGGGAACACTGCATTTACTGCTTTTCCTTCTTCCTCTTGTACACCAAAGATAGACGCCAAATAAATATGAAGAAATCAACTTATTATCCTGCTTTTTTCAATTCATTCCACTATTTTTTTGTTTATCTTTGTTTGTTTGTTTTCTTTTTTTTTTTTTTGAAATATCACATATATACAAGCTCTGAAGTGCCGTCACCATTGTTGTTATTATTATCGGAAACTTCGGTTTCTTAGTGCGAATGCTAATTGCCTTTTTGGTTAAGAAATACAATCTTTTATAGACTAAGTATATTATAAAGTATATTTAACATGCTATAGCGCATCAATTATTTTGTAAGCTGTCAGGTCGGTACTCACTTATTATTTTACCTGCTATTATATCAGCTCACAGATAATTGATAAACATAAGGAAACTACATGTGGCTAATCTTTGTCATCTTGACATTCACGCTTTTAGATAGCACTTCTTATCGTTTTTATGTAGGATTTCGCAAAATTTAGCGATTATATTTCCTCTTTATTCTGTCAAAAGTATTGCACTCCCCTTTCCCAGTCCTCAGAAATATTGATCCCGTTTTCCTTCATCCAGTTAGCAGATGCGATAGAAGAGTGCTGCCCGTAGAAATGGTGGAATATGCCTGTTATTAAAACTCAGGTTACTCTTACAGCAAGACTAATTACATCACGATGGCACATATTTCAGCATACTTGAAAACTTATCTTGAGGTAACGCGTGGATATATTGTAATATAGACTACTATAGTAGTCTATTTCGTCAGTCGTGATGATGATGTTACATATACTTTGTAGAGAAGTATAATTTCTTTAATACAGCTGTGTCATATTGAAGTGTACACTTACATAGTAGCGGCTTAAATACTTTAAAAATCAAATTATGTTTTTACATATTGTAATCGATAATTTGTAGTCTAATTTATAGTGAGCTTTAGTGCACAATATTGAGTCTTCAGCGGTATAGTCAGAAAGTGGGCGTCTCTTAGCTGTATTCGGTCGCCATGAAAGATTCGCGCAACTTTCCTTGTTTTATTTCTACCTCTGCAGTTGAGGTTAACTTAGTTGTTAGATGACGGTGGATTTTTTTTTTCTCCTCTCGTTAATATGACAAACCGGCCTGTGAACACGCAAAACTTCAATGACCTTCGAATACTATATCGCAACAGTTCCTCTTGCTAATTCAACCGGTTGCAATGATAATGTCTGCAATCATAGATTAGCCCACAGAAAACCGTTTTTGGTTTATATACAAACACTAACTCAACATTGAGGAAACCTTGCCTTATTTTTTGACAGCTGATATTTGAATTATAATTTAGAATTTAATTCCGTGAAAGCATAAATTATAATTTATTATATATTATATTTATATTATTATACATTGTAGCATACGTCGATTTTAAGACTAATTCTTATTTATAACTCAATAATGACTACCGAGAAAAGTTTCTTCTTCATTTTGAATAAAATCCAAGTCCCACTGTAACCTAGCCATCATTATTATTAGGCAAATTTAAACCATTGTGAGGTGTTCCTTTTATAGTAACTTTTCTGTTTTTTTTATTATTTATTTATATATTTATTTATTTTGTTTGTATGTTAATATTATCATTGCTAATATATTTGGCTCTTCACCCTGCCTCTTCATTTGTTGTATACTGTTTCTCTGTTTATAAAATTTCATTTATTTCTAGCTGGTTAGTGTTTTTTAAAATGCCATTTTTTTTATTTAATTCAAATTCTCCCAGTCTTTATCTCATCAGTAATTCTGATTTTCTCTCACATTATTACATTATTAATAGCAATGTTGGTTTTGATAATATGTTGTTCTAAAGTCACAAATTTCTTGTCTCTTTTTTCTATGACCAAAATAAAATATTTCAAAAGTGATAATCCATTGCAAATATGGAACTACTACCAAAACATATCTGTATGGTAAAACTGCAATTGCATCCTATAGTTCTACTGTTTGATTTCTAGAGTAATGATTTACGATCATCATTATTACAGCTTTAGCTCTTTTATGTTTTATTTACTCTGCTGTGTATTTGCTTAAGTGTTTCCTTTAGTTCCTTAAAGATATTTTCTTTACCTAAGCCATCTGGATGATCGCTTTATTTCAAATGTGCATTAAACGATAGAGAGAATGTAGGAACTTGGTGACAGCACTATTAGACTATTTGATTCATTTCGCTGTTAAAGAAGGAAATATTTTCTCTTCAGTGATTGTTGCTATATCAATTTTTATTGCTTCAGAATGTCTTATAATTCTTCTGTTTTATAGTCAATTCATATTACATTTCATTTTGCTATTCCAATCTGTTGTTTTTTCCTTCTATGGTTTTTATGCAACTTTTTTATCGTACGTCAAATAAATATTTATGGGATTACCTTCGAATCAACTTAGGATAAGAAAGAATTAACAAAGTTGATCATTGAAATAAGCAACTTTTCAGCGGAAAAGACTTTCTGGTAACGTTATCGAAACTGCTTGCAGTTTGTGTATAATTATAGGAATGAAAGAGAGAAGGACATTATGGAAGTATGCATTTAGTGCTAGTCAGTGGTCTGCCTTGAAAGCACAGGGGAAAACACTCTCCGAATTGCTGGAAAGTGGGAAAATTGATGCCTTTATTATGACCTTGCCTAACCCGAATAGGAACAACTGCAGTAACCAATTTCAAAGAAGGAAACTGCAATCGATTATTAGAAAAAGTGCGAATGAGTACATTAAAAATAACCTGTAAAGTAGTTAAGAAGAAAAGACGCTTGAATTTATAATTAAGAATAATTAATTAATATAATTGAAGAATTGAATGATGCAGACTGTCTTTGCGTAATTCGCATATTAGCCTTTGAAATGCACTTTGTTCATGGAGATCTCGAAAAGGAGGCGTTTCTACTTTTAGATTACCCAATTTTCCAGTGAAGTTATTGCTGCTCGCCATTACTTGCCTCTTAGGTAATATTTTGTGTATGATGTTACAACTGAGTACAAACAAGTCCTCCTTGAAGGGTCCGCCTTTCCAAGACCTAATTGCTATTTTGCCCACTTTCCGAATGTAACTAGTTTTATGTGCTTCGCTTTTTTATAGCTTCGTTATTACTTGGCCTAAAAAATGAAAGGCTTAAAAATGAACCAGATATTTTGTCTCATACGTAAGACGTTCAGAACTAGTGTTGAAAGAAATAGTTTTCTTTCTATGTTTATACAGTGAATGTTTTTTCTTCCTTGGACACATTTTCACGAGTAAAAGTATAAAGTTTTGCAGTAATTATTTCATAGCCGATCGCAGCTTCATAATATTATGCGTATGAGTCACACACTATGCACTATATCAGAAAAATACGGAGACGTTCACTGCCAATTCTCACGTGAATTTTCTGTTCAGATTACAGGGTAGCCGATTGCTGCAGTAAACACAAACTGACTGATGTAGTCCGTTTAATGGTTCAAGGTTTTAATAAAAGCAAAACCAAGACTTTCCGAATTATTTGGTCTAACCATTCAAATAATTGATAAACACAAGAATCGCTCGCGTGTATTCTGTGTAAAATCACTATATCATCGAACAATATTTCTGCATTGGGTGAATTTCTTACCTGACTGGGCTGTTGGTTTGAGAATTTTGAGCGACTGTAAATGACTAAAATATGACAGAACAGTTTAAATTCCAAGCGTCTGCAAAGTTGTTTATTATTCAGGTTTCAATCAGATAAACTTAGCCGTCATTCCTTATATCTTTAAATATTACGTTTCTTCATTCTTAATTTGAATCATTAACCAGGTGAAAGGTACTCGTATCCATTGTTTGTCAAATGAACCACCTTGTAGGCTACTCTTAGCCTCTAAGAAGAGCAGCCTGTAAAGTACCTTAGTTGATAACTGCAGAACTGTATGGAGAGGACGCTTTGTCAAATGCTTTCCTTACAAAATTATTAATAATTATTATACATACTTAAAATTAGAATCGGCTATTTTTTTATTATGCTACAACAACTTGTTATGGAATTGTGATAGCGTTAAAAAAAGATCGCTTAACAATATATATAAGTATATATAATCTTTATATAGCCGTAAATTAGTCATAATCGATAGCGCAATGTACTGTTTGTCTGTGTTAAACGCTTATAAAGTATGTTACAGCTGTTGCTTATTGCTTCTGCATTTAGCGAAAATATGAACTCGAAATCACTGGTGTAGTCATACGCAGTTTTCTAATGCACGCAAAAACGAGTTGCAGGATTTTGTTTGCGTATTGAGATATGAAACCAAGAGTCATCCAACTACTGGTTTCATTCTCTTTCTCTTCGAATCACTGTACTACTCATCTAGCTGCACCTGTCTGCAAATTCATTGTTTCCTGTAAATTATTTCAAAGAATTTCAAAATCATTGCATGAAAACGCGCAGAAATCATCTTAAAGAGGAGTACCAATCTAATAATCGCATTCTGTTTAGAGTAGAATTTCTCCTTTTCTTCTGGTTATCATACTTTTCTCCTGACGAATTCCTGTATAACCGTTGTCAGCGATATTTTTACCACATTTTGAAATCATTCACAAGATCAGTTTTAAGGAAAGTTATTTATTTATTTATTTTGTTTATATAATTTAACAACAAATGAAATTTGAAGACAAAAACTGTGATCAGATTATTAAAACAATAATTACCTGAAATGTTATGAACGATTTTCAAAATACTTCATATCAACTCACCTTAAGTTGAGAATTTTTCTTTTACACACGCGCACGATATTTGTCTCTCAGCGCACCGGCTGCTTATTTGTACTGCCTCTGTGACTCTGTTCTCTGTTTCCGTCAAGTCAAGCGCTAATATTGCGTAAAGGTATACTGAGAGCGAGAGTAGCAAAATCTGGTGAAGGTCGTACAATAAACATTGAATGGTTGAGAACACCGTAATGTTTCTGGGTAGACCCCCCCCTCATCCTTCCTGTGTGTTTATATTTTTAATCAGGAGACGAATAAAAAGAATAGGTATTGGTTTGGTGTAAGCATAACAATAACTTCGATTTTCTTTCTTAGCATTTCATAGAAATGATATTTTAAAACTGTCATAGAAATCACCCCAGCGACATGCTACTTGGAAAAGCTTTAATTACTTCTGGCAGCGACATTACATCATTCATCTGTTCCTTCTGGCTAATATTTCATCTAGAGGAGGAATGCGAAATAAATTCTTTTATCTCGTCATAAAAGGAGGCAGTAATATAAGAGGATTTCCGAATGAAATTTATCATTCTCTTCTATTTTTTTTTTTAGTTATTCCCTATTCCATAGGTTTTTGACATTTCAGCTTATTTAGAACTATGAAAAATATCTCTGTAACGCTGAATATTATAATTATAAAGCAGAATTAAATTGTCGCTAAAAGCAGTATAAAATTCTTGATTTGATTCATGTTTGCTTTTTTTTCCAGAATTTAATACAAGAAAAATAAATATTTCAGGTTTTGTTTTTGTCTCTTAAAAGCTGGTTCTCCATAAATGTCACATTGTTTATTTTAAAAACTGATTTCCCTCTCCACGCTCTTAAATAACGGATCTTGTCGTTGGTGCATATCTAAAGCACACACTTTCATTTCAGCTAGTCGAGGTATCGACTAAAGCTCTCCGCTTGGAAGATTATAACTTATTTTATACAAGAACGTTTAAAAATACATAATTTCTGGCAATGAAGTAATAAATGTGATAAATAATAAATTAATTCTATTGTCTTCGCCAGTACACGAATTCCGTTATTTTTTCTAGCTTTCAAAACAACCACGGAAATGATTATTTGTTTGGGTGTTCATAAGGGATATCGTAGTTCATTCCTTGCTTACTTACTCCGTTCATTTGATGAATAGTGCCGACGATGTCCTTTGGTTGGAATGGCCTCGGTTCAAACCCTTTCTAGTACGCGAAGAACCGTTATAAGAGCTTTTCAAATGAAGGTGAGTTGGCAAGTCTCATGCGGTGGTGCTAGGATTTTTCGCCTTCCAAAACAAACTCCAACCCACTCTGTTAACAAACATACGACACTGGCCTCATAGCCTTAGTTTCTTCGGCAATAATTCGAAACAACCCAATCCTGTATTGGACATTTAACTGTAGAAACATCAGGAAGTTAGACAGACATTGATTTCATAATTTTGTAAACATTACGAAATGTTGCAAACCTATAGTACATCAGTACTGTGAGTGGGCTGAGGATTTTTTCTATTTTTATTTATTTTGTATCCATTCTGTATTTTTATTTATTTTTTACGTAGTCCGGAAACCCTACTCTAGATATCAAACATGGAACATTTTTATTCTAGGCTACTTCAAGTTTCCAATAAGTTAGGTGGTGGTCTCACACTAAGCGATGAATTCATTTCCCATCTAAAGATAATCAAAACCATCCATGTCAACTATGGCATTCCACCCTACAGTCAGTTTGTTGGAGAACGGATACGCTAACCACTCAGCTAACCATGTCGGCAGCTAAACAAGATTTTATAATAGTTTGGTCTATTTTTTAGACATGTGATGCTTATTTCTTTGATCGAAGTGTCAAACACTACTTTCGCATGCTTTCAAAACGGTTTTACTAGTGAATAGAATTAAAATATACATGTAGAAACATATCCTGACTGCTATTATCTATTCAATGTTGTCACGTGTTTCCACATGAAGCATTTACTTTATTGTTATAGTTTTCATTCACGTACCAGCAAAGAGAAGTTTGTTAAAAATGAAACCAGGACGATTTCTGATAACATGTTCGATATTTATTGATTGATAACTCGATACTCCACTCCTTAAGAGATCGTGTGGTGGCTATATTTTGTTTGCTTGTGTGTGTGTGTGTCACAAATTTCCAAATAGCAAAGAGATATCCCCAGCAGTCTGTGCATCTCTGCTAGAGGATAATTTCTTTCTAATAGTCTTGAATTCACGCGACTCCGAGAGACAGCACTGTGAAATGACCTATTTGCATCGGTTTACTATACATCATTCCACATTCTCCACTACAATTCTCTGGATATATCATTCGTTTTTCCGGTATCACCATAGCAAAGAAAATAAGCCGGGCTGTAGCATTCCACCAATAATGTATCAGGAATGATATGAACTAAGTGGTAATCCCAGTGCATCTCGCACCTACCTTGCTCAACAGAGGATGAATGTAGCTTCAGACACGTATGTTTCCAAGTAATGTCTGATTTTAGACATAGCAGCTCCAGTTACCTAATCTCGATGTGAACACAGGTCGAAGCGGCTAGAATATCAGTTTCATCATAACTTTGATTCCATCTCTACGTATCCAGCTAGATAACATGAGGTGTGCTTGTGGAAACTGCAGTGGGTATACTTTTCAGCACACTCTTCTTAGCGCTGACTGATATCGTAAAAAAGGTTTCATTGTACAGTTCTACTGAGTATTACATAGTTGTGAAAAAATTCATTTCTGTCAGCAACTTGGTTTAGAACGCACTTTAGATTTTTTTCATTAATCCAATGTCGAAAACACGCTTTAAACATTTTCATATTGTTTTTCATTATATCCTGTCGTTCCTTATATTTCGAGAGTGTTGAAGAATAAGAACCACGAAGCGGTTTTTTTTTTTGAAATTATTTATTCTGATAAGTAAGCATTGTAGAACTTGTAACATTTATCAGCAAGCATTTCATGAAGAACAATTTTTCGTAAATATTGTCCTCAAATATTTCTAAATTATTCTTTCTGTTTGTTGAAGTGTGATATTATTTAAGTAATAAGTACAGTAACGTAAAAACACATTCATTTTATTTTGGATCCTGTTCCAAGTGTTTTCTTTTTTGCTGTTTTTAGACTACACTCGAGGACAGTATGTAGCTCACGTTGCCTTTCTAAGTAATTGGATTGCCAATTTTCCCCGAATTCGGGGATTATCCGAAATTCAGTACTCTCGAAAATCTTCCAGATATAATTTGGACAGGTAATACCGGTAGCCGGGAGAGAGAGAGAGATAAGTAGTTGTTACTTTTATTTATTTATTTATTTTGTCTAATAATATATCGACATTTCTTTCGAGATACATTTGATTCGAGTCTCTCTAAGATGTGAACTCTTAGAAGAGTTCACATCTTAGAGGTACAGAAGATTATAAGAATCTTATGTAATAAATTCACGGCAGTGGAAGAAAGTCTTTTAAATGAGAGTTAGTACGTAGCACTTTGTGAGTTGGGAGAAAGATTTATAAAATTATTAAAAAAAAAAAAACCCTCTTGAAAATAAGCATATGGATTACCTCAGCATGGGAATTTTTTTTCTTCAAACAGCTACTAAGATTTTATAACACAAATATTTAGTAAGCGGTTTGGACTTAACTACCGTATTTTCCGGTGTATAAGACGCTCCTATGTACAAGACGCGCCCAAGAAATTTAATACAATTTTCTGGAAAAAATCTTCTAATCGTTCTAATCATTTTTTCTGAAAGCGGAGGTCCAAAATGTCTTTCAGCTTCCCTATTCCCGTGTTCTTCCGCATATTTTACAACCTGCAATTGGTAACTTGAAGAATATGAATGTCACCTGTTTTTTCCATCACTAAAATCTACGGGGAAATATCAAACTGAACACAAAATATCTCAACACATCAACTCAATATTGATAAACATAGGTAACTGATTACTCGAATAAGATATTATGAAACTTGAATAGGGACTCCCCGTTCTTAGCCAATGACGTGCTAGAAGTCACGTGAAGGTCACGCATCAATTTGATGCACCATTAACCGCCTACAAAGATCTTGGAACATAAAAGGGAGTGCGTATGACTTTGAAAAGAGGAAACAATCTTTACCTTCATTATATAAGACGCACCCCATTTTTAAGATGAATTTTTAAGGTAAAAAAGTGCGTCTTATATACCGGAAAATACGGTACTTAACAAGTGGAACTGTTACGTATTTTGGCATAGGAACGCCGTGAAAAAAAAATTACTGAGGTATTAAGGCGCCTTGAGCCGAAAAAGTTTGGGAACCTCTGGATTATCTTATTCCAGAACACCAAATCAATTTCCTGAAATTTCGTCCTTACAAATGAAAATTCTCATATAAGAAGGTCAGTAAAGAAGACTAGAAGTGTTTTTACTAAAAATAAAACTATTATAATTCCCCGGGATTGAATTCCGAGTAAGCAAAGTTTGCACATTCACTCCTGCACGAATGATTTATTAATACAGTGCAATAGTTTCATTGGTTCGATTTCGTAAACATGCCGATTTCCCCGCCAGATTTCACTTGTTTGTCTTTTCTTTAAAAACCCCACCACATGACCTGTTATGCAAAACAGACACGCTTTTAACTTTTGTTAGCGATATCCGGACGTCACATTCAATGTAATGTGTGCTAATGTCTGTACCTGTGAAGACGCCCTCTGCACGCACATGTATATTGAAGAAAGTTTCAGTGAGTCTTCTACTTAGCATGATGTCCTGCCCCTACTGACCTGTATTACACGATGTCGCGTGAACTCGACATATTTCTTATTAGGGCATGCAGTTGTAGTTTCACATTCGCTTACTCCCACTGGACATATAGTTGTCTTACTCACCTAGGAGACCGGAACAAATTAAATCGCGGACAGAGATTAAGTGCACTTCTAATCCTTAAGAATTTTATGACAGGTCATAATTCAATGGCTGCCGCTTTATATTTTCATATGTTACTATTTCCAAATGGATACTCTTACAGAACTTCATTACTTTAGGTAGAAATATTCAGATATTAAAAGCAATACAATGTGACATAGGCTTGTTCTTGTTATTTGGAATTACAACAAGGCAACTAAGGCCATTATCAATGTTTTGTCTGTTAAATGTACGTGTGTTCTTCTGGTTAATTTGCCTCTTTTGCTGAGTGCAAACCCGAGTTTCCGAATGAAAAATCTTTTCACTTCCGTACTAACTAACCTTGTCATTGTTTGTAGGTGCAGTTTCTTTATACTTCAGAAGAAAGCATAAGAAAACTTCACGTACACACTATATATTAACCATCATTAATATTTAGTATATCATAATCATATTAACAATTTAAAATTATTATGGCTTTACAGCAACTTTCTAGGTTCTCAGAAGAAAGATCTCATTCTTCTTACTGTCTTCTATAAATATCTGTCCTTCTCTTTCTGTTATCTGATAAACCGAAAATGTTAAAAATAAGGAATAAATAACTATTTTTTAAGATCTTACAAAGATTTCTCAGTTTTCTTTCCTTTCTTTTTTTTTCTTTTTTGTAGATAACATAAACATTTCATGCTACTTTTCAATATAACCTTGCTTATTAATATGAAAGCTTGCTGATTTTTACTACCTCGCATGACATTTTACATAAATCTAATTTCTTGTAAAATATATTTCGTTTTGCGATAATTTGCGATGTCAAATGAATTTCCTTCATCTGTTTTAGCACATGAACAATTTCTAACATTTCTGTATCACCGAATAACTTCCTTTTGAACGCCTGACGGTCAGTAGCGGCTCCATAAATCAATTTGTAGGACGCAGAACGGTTTAAGGGCAAAAACCTTGACCGACTCTAATACGGAGTTGGATCTTATGACATTTTTTCTTCTAGGGATTGGATAACAGTTCGCAATGACAGAATTAGGATACTTTATCTGGAATTAATGACCCGAATCAGTTAGTTTCATGTTCAACTTTCAAGACCATTACAAGCATATGTTTTTATACTTGTACACACAAATGCTAAATAAGGACCAAACTTGATTTTCCGCTCCCTAAGTCAGATAACACACCGAGTTATCTAAGTTTTCTTTTGCATGGTGAATAATTAAAATTTTTTATTATAATTATTTTCATTTATAATAATATTACAAAAAATATTGTTTAATACCTATCTGTTTCATTCCCTAAAGTGAGTAGTTGTAACTTTTTTTTTTTGTTTGAAAATCGGTAGGTTACTCTTTGCTTTTACCATCATCGAGGATGAATACATTCCAATATATGTTCTGGTGCCGATATTTCGCCGAGTTTCAAAATTAAAATCTGGAATTTTTTTCTAATAAAAAAAAACATTACCTTGCCTGCTTCAAAGTAGACTAAATCCAGAAATGACAGGGGGAAAAAAGGCACACAAAAAGGTTTTCTAGACAAATTCCAACCCATAACGGTATTTGCTTTCGGATCGAGCTTCAAGGAAATAACCAGGAAATAACCTAGGCCATAATCATTTTGCAGTCCTGATTTTATTATCATTATTACCAGATTCCACTCTCAGTCTATTGTTGAATAATTAAGGATAGTTATTATAATGTGATAAGCCTACTTTTGGGTATTAAGATTTAGTATTAATTTAGTAATATTTGGTATTAAGAGCCTTCGTATCTCATCAGTATAGATGTACCAGTGTTTCTCAAACTTCAGATATCCGCGTACCCCTTCTTAAATTTTCATTATTACTAAGTACCTCCTAATTAATTAATAAAAAAAATAAAAGCATCCATTAATTAAAAATACTAATCAAAATTAATTAATTAAAATATTAATTAAAATTATTAATTATTTTTAATTAATTAAACTATTGCTGAAAATTGCAACGTACTCCCTAACGACCTTTCGCGTACCCCCGAGGGTACGCGTACCACACTTTGAGAAACACTGGTATAAACTAAGCTCTTTGGTTGGAAAAACCTGGGTTCGAATCTTGTCTAGGACGCGTAGGACTTTTATCAGGGTGCTTCAACTGGAGTTGAGTTAGCCGGTCTCTCTCATACAGCGGTGGATTTTTTTTTCTTTCTGCAACCAGGCAAACCGTCCAGTTGAAAAAAAGCAATTTAAGAGAAAATAATCCTTAGAAGGCATAGGGCTAACTGCTTTATCCTGGAGTATCGAAGGATACTTAGAAGATCATGGGGGGAGTTCAAGTGCCTGTAGAATCCTTGATTATTATGATGCTATTGATATATCATTATTGGATTTTTTATGTGAATCGCACTCACCGAAAGTTGCAAATTGTTGTACATTTATTACCATAGAACATTTAAGGGCCAGGTAATCCTAAAAGAAACCTTGCTGTCGGGACCCAACCTAATTCTTTTTCAAGCCATTTTAGGCCTGTAATAAGAAGGGTGGTGGTGGTGGTAGTAGTGTCATACCGGGAGATGAAATTCTTTTAGCTCTTAAAGATAATCATACACATCCCTGCCCTCCGTGAGATTTGAACCCACAGCCTGTTATCCACTCAGCCTGTGTTTAAAATTGCGGATTCAGATTGTATAATTAATTTTATTGATTCCTGCAAATATTGAATGACAGTTGATATTAATGGTTATTAATAAATGAATGATATGCAGTTAATACTATGGAACATGGTAATATCTTGTAATGCATATATAATTTTTTTTTTTTTTAATATAGCGATAGTGTACGAAAGGAGTTGGATAAATTCTTACAATGAATAAGCATATACCAGCTTAAGTACAGTAATCGAAGCTAAATCAGCTAACGCCTTTTTATTCCCGTATATGGGGACGAGGCCATTTAGCCTTATCTAACTTTTGGAGACTGAGTGGGCAGTTCAATCTCCACTGGTACCAATCATATATAGATGGCCCAAGGCTATCACTATTTAAGTGGTACACAGTGAAGAGAGACGGCTCAAATGTGCCGCCATCTCGTGGTCCCTAACACAATATATTTAATGTCTGAAATAATGTGGGTTCTACGGTCGATTTTCTTGAGTTTACGGGACGAAAAACCCGCTTGCCCGTGCCAGAGATCGACTAACTCGGTAACCGGTCGAAAAAAGGCTTAGAAAAATTTCCTCTAGTCGGCGACTAGACTCGAAACGAAGTCTTCTTTCGTGCGGCCAAGCGCCGTGGTGTGCAAACGCCACATCCACTGAGCTACACAGGCTCTTATCGAAGCTACAATAGAAAAGTAATTAAATCCTGAAGAAACCACACTCCAGTGCATGTTAACATCAATAAAATAAATAAAACTTATAATTCAATTACAGTCTCGCCAATATTTAATTCTACATATAGAAAATTCTTTAAATCCTCAAGAAATCAGTGATAATCTGAAATAATTAAACCCTCTTCTGCAAGAAATGCAAAACCCAAGAATAATATTTCTTTATCCAAAAAATTAATGCAATCTAATTAAGTATTAAAATAAGTAAACAAACAGGTATGTAAGAACAAAATGTTCTAACTCTCCCCTCCAAAAAATACAAAACACGAGAACAACACACCTACTCAAACCACGACATAAAGAAACAACACTAACGCAGCTGGTAACCCAACTATTTTCCCTGCTACACAAAAATATTTTTCATATAGAAATTTGCACCACCACTCCACAAAAATAGATGCACTGCCAGAAAATCCCCACGAGACTAAGGGATACAAAAACATCCCCCCCCACACACATTACTGAGGAAACACCCAAGGGCAACGAACACGCACCTCCCTCATCCCATCACTTCATGCTCCCCCCCCCCCCCACCACTGGGGTCTCCCCTCCCATCCCCCAAGGATATTTCCCTCTCCCCACACACGACTGGCTGGCACCCGCAGGCAACGAACATGTACCTCTCTCTCTCTCTCTCTCTCTCTCATTCGACCACTTCCTTCTTCTTCTTCTGGAGCTGACACGATCGGCTGGTACCCGCACCCCACCGATACTTCCCCACACTACCGGCTGGCATCCGGGCGCTACGAACACGTCACCCTCTCACCACTCCCCCTCACTGAACACACATCACCTTGTCCTCACACTCTCAGGGGATCATAAATTCTGTTCAAAGCATCATCATATCTTCTAAGCAGTAGTCAGACCATTCCACGGGAAGGAGGAATATAACTCACTGAGTTCGTCTTATTTGGTACCCATGTATTGCCAAAGGACACGAGACTGTGAATTGGGTTTCTGAGGTTGTGTTCTGAGTTACTAGGTGGAGAATTGATATCCACAATATACTTGGAAGGGATGCTTGTTAGGAAGAGGTCAAGTATGTCGGCAAATTGGAGGAGGTTGTTAGGTATTCTGGTCGGAAGATTGATAATCTGTAATAGGTCATTGCTGATGGTGAACACCTTGGTATCCCTGCCTGCTTGATTGGTGAAACTGGAGAAAGAAGCCAATATGAGTTGTGGACGTTGACGTCCTCAAGAAGGATGATCTTATTATTGGGGTATTTCGACTACAGAAAAGGAATTGAGGCATTCAGTGAGGTGACAGACTTACAAATATATCGTCTGCACTGATGGAATTCAGTCATCTGTCCATACATGGCTTCGACAGTTCCTTCTGCAGCTACAGTATTTGGTCTTTCTTCAGTCACGAACTGGCAAAATGCATGGTTGCAGTATTTGACGCTAGCTGATCAGGAAGCCTCCAGATTCATTACTAACTGGTTCGGCCCTGTGTAGAAACCAGTGGAACCGTTTTAATGCCGTACCCTCGAATGGGAGGGAGGATCCAGGACTCCTAAGTGAGATTGTTATGTCATTGAGGATATCACTCTCACTGCATGTGTGAAGAGAGTGTGGGCGCGGAGGGAGAAACAGAAACCGGAATCCTTGCTGTGACCAAACATGGCTGCTGCCTTTCAGGTTTCCAATAAGCATGGTGGTGGTGGTATTTCACTGCGCGATTAAAAACATATACCTCCTACCATCTGAATTCATAATCTGCTATTTTATTTATGTAGTGACAGATTTGTTGATCCAGACTTAGAGAAGTCTCTGACTATTATTCTAACTATTCCTAATCTTTTTCTGATGCTTTCCGAATAGCAATTCTTATTAGTAATTTAATTCACTGCTAATGGATCCCAGGTACTCATATTTGCTGACTTGCTCAATTATTTTTCCATTAAGGTACATTTCTATTTCAGAACCACAATATTTTTCTTAATAGGATTGAGTTGTGGTATTATGATTTTATTTATCTCTTTAACTCTGTTAAGGATTTATCCTAGTCTATGGCCTTAAAATTCCTTATCATCAGTATACCTCAAACTACTGACACATCTACCACCTTATCACACAGTATTACTGGCTTCATCCTGTGCTGCACGGATCATGTCATCAGCATAGATCCTAAAACAGGTGAGGACAAAATCGGCATCTTTGCTGAACTCGCTTACTTAATGCTTGATTAGTTGAATCCAACAGTTATCCTTACTACCATGTCTTCATGCTCACTATATAAGTTGTATTCTGTCAATCTGATAATGTGTGAGGGAAACCCATTTAAAACACCTCCCCCTATGAAACACATTAATGCTGTACCCATTACCTTGCCTTTCCTGAACTTCCTCCTTCATTCCTCCTTCTTTTTTTGGCCTCATTCCTCTTCCTCCTCATTTTCCTCATAATGATAAACACCAATATAAACCTATAAATCTTATCATCTGTTCTTGTCTCATTTTTAATCCCAGAACCTCTTTTAAGGATTACCTTGCCTTCTTCTCCCATTCGGTTTATATTTTATTAACTGTTTGGAATATCATGTATTGGTCATTCAGTTTATATGTTTAATCCGATTTTCTATTTGTTTAGATATTTCTATTTTTTCGATTTTTCTATTTGTTTAGATATTTTAGATATTTCTACTGTTGATTTCATTTTTAGTTATTTTAAAATATCTTCATTCCTTTTTAAGTCTAATAATGTATTTTGAAGTTCTTCTCGTGAATCTGATTTAACTCGTTTTTATTCCTTGTTTGTTTCTTCTTTATTTCTTGCTCAAATTTTGCTGCCATGTAGTAAATATAGGTACTGCTGAAGTATTCGATATTTAGAAACGAGTTTCTTTTTGTACAAGATTAGGATTAAGAATTCTATTTATCAAGCTCATATCTGCAAAATTTTTGAAGTTTTTAATTTGGTTTCCTTCATATTATATTTCACATCCAAAATAATTAAAAATGGTTTATCTGTTCTATTATTTTATTATTAAGAACTGTTTTACTTCTAAGTGTTTGCAAAATACCATTTAGGTTTATCATTTGAATTTTGTCAGTTTAGTTTTATCATTTAGAATGAAAGTATTTTCATTCCAAAATATTTTACCATGATATTTAGATTATGTATTGTAGTTTGTAAATTGTTTCCCTTATCTGGCATTATTACTGATCATCTGCAAATAAAATCGTATTTGTTTAATTATTACGGAAAATTTCTAAACTTGGATTATTTAAAGTTTCCCCTTTGGATTTGATATATATATATATATATATATATATATATATATATATATATATATATATATATATGTGTGTGTGTGTGTGTGTGTGTGTGTGTGTGTTTAAAACGTTTGAGAGAGAGAGAGAGAGGGAGAGAGAAGACACCCTTGTCTTATACCGTGGTTTATAAATTGTTTTTTAGACATTTTTTCATGTAATTATTTTTATTTTATTATCTTTGTATATATTCAGTATTGCTTGTACTAAAATATTAAGTATATTTATTCTTTGTAATATATCCAACAATATATGTCTTTTTATTTTATGAAATGTTTTTTCATTATCTCTAAACAAAATATGAGTTTTAAAATTAAATTCTCTTCTTTTAAGTAGTTTTAAACAGACGCTGCATCCATTGTAGAGTGTCCTCTTCTAAATCCATTTTAAAATTCTAATAATATTTTTTCAAGGATACATTTTCATTTCGTTAAGTATTATACTTTATATATTTTAGACATATATTCAGTAAACTAATTCCTCTGTAATTAAGAGCTTTTCTTTTATACTCTTTTTTTAAATATTGATATTGCTCTTCTTCTTTTCCATTCTATTCTTATTTGTTCAATTCTGTTTAGAATAATTGGTTTCATGACGGATTAAATTAATATTTCTTTAACTCTTGCATTCCTTCAATTTCTTCCTTGTGCAGGGGTATGAACACTGACTTCTTCCAGTCTCTCGGTCATGCTCGCTAATCTATGAAACATACTGATATTATGCCATCCTATATGGCGTTAATTAAAGCTTACTGAATTTCATCTGCACTGCAGCTGGGGCTTATTCTTATTAAGCTATTTCAACCCAGTGCCAATATGGAAGAGATTCCAGCCGAAGATTCTCCTGAGGAGGGATCTCATCCTCTCTTCTGTCCAGTTCTTCACAATAATCTTTTCACTGTTTTTGATCTGCTGTTCTTCTTTTAGTATTAATCCATTCCAGTCTTGATAATATTCGGTTCGTACTTAAACTTGAGCTTAAGCTCAATAACCAACCAAACATCCTTTTGCAATTCGTCTCATCATCTGGAACTCTGTCTCTTCACATTTCTTAGAATAATATTATCTTTGTCTTGCCTGATGTGTATTTTGACTTCTTTCTGTAATATTTTATATTGTTTAGTGTCTCTTTGTTTCTCCACCTCCTCCTCTTGATCAGATGCCATGTTGATTCTGAGATCAAGGATCTTTTGGTTTTCTGTTAGTGCCTAGATGTTTCTTAGTTGTATCCTATATTATAATGTTAATTTTTTCTAAAAGCATTTCAGGTGTGTTTTTTCTCATTTTCCAAAATAGGTCGCACCTAGTATAGTCTGATGGGACTGACTTGAAAGGTTTCGGAGTCCTAGTCTTGCTTTGGCTCTTATTAGTGGAAAGTCTGGGTCACAGTTTGTTCCTGGATAAGTGTGCACATCACAGATGCCTTTGTCTTTCACTGGTGTAGTGCTAGGATGTATTCAGTCTGGTCCAAGTATAAGCACATTGTGAATGAGTCTGGAATCAGGTGTTTGTAGTACCTAATTTGTGATAATGATGGGCAAATTCCAATAGTCTTTCATAACTGGTACGTTCTCGCCATACTCAGGCCAACTGTCATTTATACGTTTTTGCGCTGTAGTTTACTAGAGAAACGATTTTCTCCAATCTGGTCTCTCTAAATTCCAGGATGTTAACTTTAATTTTGTACCTACAGACAATGTATCTACATGTCTGTATGTATGTACAGACAATCTATCTACAGATAATGGCAAGAGTATGTATGTGAATACACCCCCGAGACATTCCATTTACCCTATGTAAAGTTCATCTTTGAGGTTAA
The DNA here is from genome assembly GCF_054136105.1 of Typopeltis vanoorti. Classification (NCBI taxonomy): domain Eukaryota; kingdom Metazoa; phylum Arthropoda; class Arachnida; order Uropygi; family Thelyphonidae; genus Typopeltis; species Typopeltis vanoorti. The sequence goes on along the minus strand of NC_143563.1, from coordinate 113,230,323 downwards.
TCCGATTTCTTCTGTATCACGATAACACTGTTCTGTAATGGAAACTGTAACATACTTCTTAAACAACATCCTCTACCTAGGCCCTGAACGTCGCTCTGATTATTCTGCATGACAGCCAATGCAGCATATGATTCGTTATAAAGCCAGTCATACTGGGTTTTGAAGCGGACTAACTGCAAAATGTGGTAGGGTTGCAGAGGCCCATTACTCCCATTGGAGCATGGCTTCTTACATTTATTCGAAACTGCCCTTTTTAGGACTTCTCCTCATCCGCCATGTGTGGTACGCGCCCCTAGCAAGAATGAGTTCTTTCCCAACACCCTGTAACAATCCATTCCTTAATATGTAATCCGATGGTGAGACCAAAAACGGAGACAATATGCTTGTTAATAATAAAAAAAAAAAACGAAGGTATAAATGGGGGCAATAGAAGGAAACAGTTTCCGTCATGACAGAAGAATAGACATGCTAATTATTACTTGTGTTGCACTGCACTGGATTCAGTACGTGCTGCCTTGACCCGTCTGTTTATAGGCTTAGCCGGTTTATACTTTAGATAAACGGCTAAAAATATTTAGGTGAATGTTGCCAAAGAATAAGAATGTTATTTCTGTGGAAATGCAGGTTTATATATCCCGGGAAAAGTCAATCGTTCTACCATGATGATAGGATGAGCAAGATGAGAATTCGGAAAGAGGATATTAATTAAGTGATTTTCAAAAAAAAAAAAAAAAAATCAACAACACTCAAATATAAATATTAAAAATGTTTACATTAAAGTCGACCAACTGATAAACTAATAACCAAAAGCTTCATTTGTTTTGGATTAGTAATGTAAAATAAAACTGTACTTTAAATATATAAAACATTACTTCATTTTTACCATTACCATCATCTAAATGTGCAATTTTTCATTTATAACTGAAATATGATGGGTTCTGTTGATTATGAATACCATTCCGGATTATTTACCTTAATGGTAAATGGCAGTGGGATGTTATTCCTGATTTGGCTGCATGCTGATGATTGTAAGTACCTGATTAAAGTGGATTCTATCAATACTGTTAACATTAAAATATTTTTTGACAAAATATAATGTTGTCCACTGCCAAATTTTTATGTTTTTCATTCGAACGATGTTGTTTGTGTACAAACATATCGACGAAATACGTAGAATAATGCATGCGTGAGTAATCATGGTTCCCATATATAATGTTAATCACCCATGTTGATATTTTTTAGGAATCACGTGAGAACATATATAATATAATAATGGGGGAAAATCTAATTATTGTTTTCTATCTTTCGACAAAGTGAGGTTCGCATACCATACTTGAACAGTACACATGTTTATAAACACATTCACGAAATACTACATGGTAAGGAAGACTGATAAAAAAAAAAGTGAAACCTCCATTTAAAACAACTACAATACCAAGAGTTTTCAATACTATTGGACTGCCGGTGGCAGAATTAAATGCAAGAAAATAGCCTTTTAAATTTATATAACTTCTGTGAATAATAGTGGCTCTTCTACCAGAATATTCGGTAATAAATGCTTCTTGACAAAGAAAACTGAAATAAAAAGTTATTTTCTGCCCTTGAGGCCGCTCTGTGCTGAAACCTGTGGTTAATTATTATATTTAGCAGTTCTAGTGTTAGCTGTCCTACTCGTCTGGTATCTTTTTAGAGACTTTCTGAATATATTGGGATGGTTATATAGATTATTCCAGAAGGAGAGTTCCATATGGATGGCGTTAATATTCTGTTGAGATAATAGGGGTTTTGCCCATTGACTAACAGTGTATTGCGTATGTGACTGAGGTTTATTATTCCAACAAATGCCTTTTCCCTTGTTTAGTATTTATTTATTTATTCTTATTTATTTTTTTTTAATACAGGTAGTGTGTCAGAATCACATTGAGGCATGGATGTTTATGAAAAAGTTTTCAGTGGCAGATGATTTGTGTAACTAGTAAGACTACTGACTTGGAGGCAGAAATTGTCTTGAAACTACCATGTTTGGTGTTATATTAGGGTTCCCGATTATCTAACTCTTAGCCGCCAGTTGTACTTAATGCTATGTAGCTTATAAAGTTTGTGTTTGGGATTCATTTAAAATAAAACTATAAAGAAAGAAAGAATTTAAGATATGCAGATGATACAACCCCTCATAGCAGAAACTCAATAAAATCTTGGACGGTTGATTGTGTTGGTTAAGAGGGAAAGTAACAAAGATGGGCTTAATTTAAACATCAGCAAAACAAAAGTAATGGCTTCTGATAACTTAAACGAATTTATAATAAAGGCAGATAAAATAGAAATCACTGAAAGTTATAATTTACTGGGATGAGAATAAGAAACGATGGTCAATGTGTAGATGAAATTAAAAGAATGATAGCCATGGAAAAAGCTGTGCTAAACCTGACAAAAATTATGAAAGATAGAGATGTAAGGCAATAGAAGTTGGAATTGTCAAAGCAATGGTATTTCCAGTAGTGATGTATGGATGCGAAAACTGGGTCATTAAGAAGAAAGACAGAAAGATAATTGATTCATTTGAATTATGGGTGTGGAGGAGACTATTAAGAATCCTAGGGGTGCAAGAATGATCATCATCATTAACAACAACAACGCACTTTTACTGTTTTAATTTTTAATGCGGAAAATCTAATGTAAGTTGGATCGTAGAATACTTGCTGCTAAAATGACTAATGAGAAGGTTTTATAGGGTATAAAGACAGAATGTTCCTTGGAGGCAATGATTGCTAAACAGAAGTTGATGTACTTTGTGCATATTATGAGAGCAGACGAATCATTGGAAAAGGCAGTTATGTTGGGGAAGTTTAAGGGCATAAGAAGGAAAGGAAGACCGCAAAAGAGATGGATGAACAACATAAAGGAACTAACCAACTTAAACTTACAACTGTTGAAAGAAAAGACAAGAGGCCAAGTAAGATGAAGAGCCTTTGTTCACAAGATCAGCAAGAGTCGGAAAAGACTGGATGCCACATAACAACATCATCATCATCAACAACAACAACGCACTCTTACTGTTTCATTTTTTAATGCGGAAAATCTGATGGCAGTTCGGTCGTAGAATGCTTGCTGCTAAAAAGCGTTCAGTACGTCAGCGATATGATCGTAGGGGAGAACATAATCGACACGTATGGAGTAGCGCTTATGGGATCAATCTCGAAGACTTCCACGGAGAAGCTAGTTAGGTGGGTGAGGAACCCGCTGTCATTATAAAACATACCAAGTTTGAAACTTCTAAAACTATTCTTCATTTAACTAGCAAGCATCGTTAAATACTTCTGAAAAGAAACCTTTTTCGCGGATCACTTCCTGGTGGATGTTCTCGTAGGCCTATAGATTTCTAGAACTCCTTCATGGCCTGGAGGATGGCCTATCCTGATTATTCGACGCGTTAGGTTATAGACCACTGTGGTATAGCGAATCACACTGCTTCTTTTTTTCTTCACTTGTAAATACATGTAATGGTTTAATAACGTTTTTAAGCAGTCAATGATTTAATGAAGTATTTATTCATGTCAGATAAGCCAATGAAAAATATAGAATAATTTCCTCAAATGAAAAAAAAAATATTCTGAATAGCTTGGATTATAAGGTAACAGGCCAAACAGATTATTTATCGATCTGCACCATTAAAAGTTTTTCCATTTCGACCATACGATTTTTACGTTTATGGATAACTAGTGTTATCCGTAATCTGTAGTATGAGTTAGTGTAGCACTTTTCACTTCACTATGTGCTTTATCTTTGTTTGAAATAACAGTAGTGTGAAGTAAGCTTAGCCTGCGATCCATCTCAGTGTTCGTATCACCATCAATAAATTTAGCACATTGAATCGAGTTTGTTTGCCATTATTAACAATAAGATAAAATAATATTTACAAATAGTTTAACATTCACAGCGAAACACCAAAACACAGAGTGATGTAGCGAGTAATGATGTAAATAAACAGTTCACGAAAACTACTCAGCAGTAGACTCACTGCAGTACCATGTCGCTTAAACCGTTGTATGAGCGAATGCGGCGTCGTTTAAATGGGTACTGGTCATAATTGAAAAGTCTTGTAAGGCAGCGCTTCCCGAACTGTGGGCCGCGGCCCCCTTGGGGACCGTAGGTTTTGTTGAGGGGGCCGTGAAATAATGAAAACAAATTTAAAATGTTTTAAGATTAATAGATTTTTTTTTTATTTTAAAAGAAACGTATTTAACTTTTATTATTTATTATTCCTTTTTTGTTATTTTTTATATTTTAATGGAAAAATTCACACATTGGTGTTGCTTTGCTTCCTGCGTATTTCGGCGCTTGATGAATATTAGTAAATATTGCTTATTCATATGTTTCATTTCAAAGCAGTGGTTAATTGTATTTGCTTCGAATGCTCTCCAGGGAAGCTCCAAATCTTCCTGTCATCACGCGTTCGTAATCAGGGAATGTTGATATTGACTTTATATACATATCAAAACTCGTTTTATATTATCATTCGAGCTAGTTTTCTGTTACCAATAAAAGTTTCCCATATACTTCACACATGAAAAAAAGCTTAAACAAGTTCATGTGGGAAGATAGTAACTCGCTTGCAGTGGTAAACACCCCCTCCCTAACAGCCACTATACTGCAGAGGCAATAAAAATAAGTACTTTTATTATGCCAGTGAATAAGGTATGAGGAGTCTGTGTAATATATTTCTCAACAAATAGTGCAATTAGAGAGAACTGGGATAAAAACACACTAATTAGTGAATCACATGTCCCCTCATACAGAAACTATGCTGTATGGACTGAAACAAAACCATATGTTGCATGGGCAAACACAATATCTAACTAAAAACTACTGTTATTAATTAGATGTGTGTGAGTTCGATTTCCCAAGGCAGCAATAAAATTCAACCAAACGTGTTAAAATTCGTAAAAGTGTTAAAACTAAGTAATATATATATAATGAATGTTATGGCAGTTTCACATATGGAATTCGGTTGAAGAGAGTTAGCATTTCAACTCAATTGTCAGCTATGCTTTTATCTTTCGGTCGCGCGATCTTTTGTTAATACCGCACGAATCATATGCACGTTTTAATAACCTGCCTTTGCTGTCTGTTTCGAGTTAGGCTTAATTACCGTAAAGGGAGAGAAACGTCACAAAAGAGAAAAAGGTTTCTGGTCCTGGGATTCCCTTATTCAGGTAATATTCACTAATTTCATGTTGTTAGTCTGTGGTGTGCCAGTATCGGTAAGTGGTGCTATTATGTGATTTATTCTATTTTAAAAAATTTAACCCTGAGATGGATAAGTGGCTGATAAAAAATTAAAAAAAAATCCCGCGAACAATCAGAAGAAGCAGAAACAGACTAAAAAAAAGGACAGTATTTCATATTTTACCAGAACAGTCCACATCGTCTTCAGAACCAAACGGTAAGAGGCAAAAAATGTAATATATGCATTTGATTTTTGCAATATTCGCTGTGTATATTTTGTATTGAATATAAATACAATAAATATAATAATAATATATCTCTCTATTACGATTTTTTTTCGAGGGGGGCCGTGAAATATTTTAATTTTTGCAAAGGGGGCCCTGATATCCTGAAGTTTGGGAAGCACTGTTGTAAGGTGTATTTGTGCATCTCGCAATTTAAATTTGGTTGGTCAGAATTTTTAGCAGAGGCTACTAGGGACACGAAGCTGGTGCATCATGTCTCTTAATCATGTGTGTGTGTGTGTGTGTGTGTGTGTGTGTGTTTTCTGGTTGTTTTATCTCTTAAAATATCTACTTTTTACAGAAACCAGCACTGTCACTTCAGTGGGAGACAGGATAATTTTAAATATGATGACTCCGACGAATTATGAACTTGGGACCATTTTAGCTCTCACAGGCGATTTGTTTCTGTCCTAAATTAGTTGACCTAAAAATTCGCGCCTAAGCTATGTTTGACAGACACACACGTGTGTCTGTGTGTGGTAAAAACACGACCTTAAGATGTAGATATCTCAGTCATATTCACATTTTGTAACGTTTATTAATCTTATCTTGAGCCGAATCCGTTTCGTAAAGTTTCTCTACTTTTTACTCATAGCAGTTTCCCTGCATCATAGTGCACGTGAGGTCATACAAAATTAGCAAGTGCAACGACTTTCAGTTTTAGAATACGAGGTCAAGGCTATTTTCCCAAGGTTAGAGCTGTTCTTGGACGTTTTTTATCAGTTCGGTTGGCCTATAAATTGTTAAGGCAAATGACTACAATCTTTTTGTCTCATGCAGCAGTGTAGAAAACAAGCTTTGCATTTATTAAAGGAATACTCGATAGATAGTTTTTATAACTTGTCCTGCGCACGGCAAAACTTCTTTCAGTCGAAATTTAAAAAAATAAATAAATAAATAAAAAATGAACGTAATCATGATGATTACGTTCATACCGCTGTACTGCTTAGATACTACGTCTGATGCCACGTCTTAATCAGAACAAAGCCGTTGTTCTTGACGATATAACGACATAATGTTGTTGACGATATGAAGTTAATGCTGCGCAAAGTTTACAAGTTTCTGAGAAAGATTTTTACAAAAACAGATATTGCTGCTATTAATTAACAAAAGAAGTTCTTATAAACTTCCGAGATGGTAGCTTATCAGTAATCAGGCTTAGATAGAATGTTTATGGAAAGCATTTGCTGTGATGAGCCATTTGCAAAGCATTGGCTCTTCTATTTACATTCTCGAGGTCAAAAATGAAGAAAATATGTTTAATTTTGTTTATTTATTTATTTTACAGAATACATAAGTATTAATAAGGCAGAACATATTAAAACTACCCAACTGGATTTCGAGTGTTCTTGGCATTTCATTGTCTTCTTTTAAAACATAACATTAAAGAATTACTTTAGACATGAACTCAGCGACAATCTTTTTTTCTTTTTTTTTTTAATATGAATTCCACCAAGAAAAGCTGTAAATTTATCGTACATTTTAGTAAATGACTGACAGTTAAATAATCCGATTCTTCTGCTGTATAGACCAAACATGGTGGTTTTTAAAATTACCAGAGAGGGGCGGAAAATGCAATATTTTACAGTACCGTAAAGAAACTTTCACAGACATGCGTGCCACCCTGAGAACCGAACTTACAACCTTTTGACAATTTAGGAGCGGAGACGCTATCTACTCGGTCAACCATGCTGACAACTGAGGATATTAAAGCGAATAATGAATACGTTATAGCGCAAAAATTTCCTTTGTTGCTGTTGTTTATTTCCTTCTTTGGTCATCGTATAAAGGAAACCATTTTAAAAACTGGTAAAGTGAAGGACAAAGACATGCATTCTGGAAAAAGAAGGATGCACGCACCTTTCAATCACTAAGACGATGAAATTTGTACTTAACCGCCTAGGATTATTCAAAAATAAATCATGGTTATTACGTACTCTTTTCGGTTTATAATAAAGCATATTTCACTGGAATCCGATGCCGACCTGTTTGACAGAATTGCTACTGTACTGCTACTTGTATCCGCTCTCCCAACAGCCAACAGGCTGCCAGATACTACGAATCCCGCCGTGGGCACGGATGTTTGTAATTGTTTTTAGGTGGGAGATGAATTTCATCGAAACTGTCTGAAAACCTGAGCCTATTGTGTGTGTGTTCGTGTGTGTTCGCGCCTGCTCTCTCTCTCTCTCTCTCTCTCTCTTACACACACGCACACACACGCACACACATTTAATATGCAGTGTCCTTACTTACGATAGTAGGTTTTACACAAAATCATTTCTCAGAAAATTTCTGTATTCAAATGAGATTATTTGTTTTTCTTCAAATGTGCATTGTCATTTTCGAATGTTTACATAAAGGTCTGCAATCATTCCAGTTGATCCGCAACGGTTTTTCCGTTTATTCTTTGTAAAGGAAGACTAGGACGCTAGAACAGAAGTTGGTTTTTCCTATAGATATTCACTGGCTGATATACTCAGCGATATTTACTACTTGGATGTGTTTTTAGAGAATGCCGAGTCATTATATGTTGGCCCATTCCTGTGTTCAGTATGCTGTGTATTTGATGTGATTTCTCTGTTGCAACTGCAGTGGAAGTTAAACCCTCTTCGGTTATCATCATAGAAACATTCTATTTATAACTGAAAGTCCTCTACCTTAGTTAATTACAGTTAATGGACTTCACTGTATAGCAAGAAAAATACTCGGGTTTGACGTCTCAATATTAGCTCCGCCTTTCATACGTTTGACGTTCGTAGAATTGCGCGTCTCACTGACAAAGAAAAGAGTGACGTGAATTGTCATAAACACATTTGTTGTTCTACCTCGATAAAAAAAAAGAGTAATTAACGTTAGTTGACTATGTAGTTTGACGCAAAACAGGTGCGGCTGCTATACGTGTAAAAGTAAAAACTGTATCATTCTTGGGTTATTGAGAGTTCTGTTGTGGAGTAAGGCATTCATCTAAATATAGAAATGCATTGATAGGCTGATAGTATGAGGTTATCTTCTAACAGCTAAATTAGTATTAAAAATTGAAATAAAAATGTAATATATTAGAGTTTTATTTTTTGAGTAACCTGTTCTTTCAAGTGTCATCTCCATCCAGGAGAGTGACTATTGCGGGCTCTATCTAAGATTCATAATGTGCGCTATAAGGATAAGATGGTGAGGTTCTAATCGCTTCCATCTCGCCACACTCAGCACCCTATGTCTCTAGATATCTGTATTCATCGGGCTGTTTTTGACAAACCAAAAACTGATGTTTCCTGAGAAAAACCGAAAAAAATCTTACTGAGGTAGAGGGTTTTTCGGTAAGTTAGCTGGTATGCGACCGGTTAACTCACTCTTAGATGGGATTCGAACCCGGGTCTTTCCAACCAAACGGCTCGTTTATTGCAGCTGAGCTACGGAGGTTCTGTTAAATCATCACTGATAGCAAATGATTGGATTCTTATCCAGCTTGATTCGTAAAGCTAGAAAAGGGTAGATAGTTCATTTTATGAACTAGCTCCTCTTCTCGGATATTAAGATAATCTCACAGTTTGGGTAATTACACTATAGGAAGTCAACTATTAGAGATAAGTAGTCAAAACAGGGCAGCATAGTTGTCAATACTTCATATCCTTTTTGTTTGTTTATGATTCTCTGTATTCAAAAGATGGAACCTAACTTGAGTAATTATGGAAATGTGCATTTTAGAATGTTATATCTTCACATTAAAGTTTTCGAGCAACTTTAGTGAGAGATAATGCGTACAATATTGTTTTTATCGCAGTTAGATTTCATATCTCACATCTTAACGTAAATTACCAGTGAATAAATCATGTTGTTAATGTATCCCGAATTAGTAAGAATAACGTCATACATACAATGGTTTGAAACTACACTCATCTAGAATACATTGTAATGGTAATTTCATAAAAAGTCTCGTATTTAAAAATGAACCCAGTACCGAGGAAGCAGAGGATTGGCTGGCTACTTTATTCGCAGTAGTTTTCAATAATTAGTAGTATCATTGTTGCTGTCTATCATACCAACAATTAAAATAATGATATCAGCCCAGTAGCAGCTTCTCAATTGTAAGCAACTGCCTTCCTCCTCAGTATCAGGTTCACCTTTTCACGTATGAGGTTTTTTAATGAAAAGTAAGTTTTTAGATGAAGTAAAAAAGCGAGGAACATTCGAAAAGGGTTAAATAATGAGACTTGCAGAAGGTAATTGGCATTTTGTTTTCTTATCAGCTAAAAAAAAATAAAAATTCGCTAACGCCTTTTTTATTCCTGTATAGGGAGTAGGCGAGGCCGTTTAGCCCGATCTAACTTTTGGAGACTGAGCAGGCAGTTCAATCTCCACTGGTACCCAATCAGAAATAGCTGGCCCAAGGCTATCACTAATTAAGCGGCGCACAGTGAAGAGAATGGTTCAACAAGTGCCGCCATCTCGTGGTCCCTAACCCTAACACAATATATTTAATGTCCGAAATAGTGTGGGCTCTACGGTCGATTTTCTTGAGTTTCCGGGACGAAAAACGCGCTTTCCCTTGCCAGAGATCGACTAACTCGGGAAACGGTCGACAAAAGGCTTAGAAAAATTTCCTCTAGTCGCCGACTAGACTCGAAATCAAGTCTTCGTGCGGCCAAGCGCCATGGTGTGCAAATGTCACATCCACTGAGGTAGAGGCTCTCTTATCTTCTTATCCTTCCTTTGTAATTCTCCTTCATTTCAGTTTAGTTGTGCAAAAATTGTCAAGAGACCTTAAAGAGTCTAAGAAACAACTACTCATAGATTTCAAATTTGATTGATAGACATGACCTGTACAAGTGTTTGAAGAGAAAGAAAAAAAGAAAAAAACAACGCTCTCTAGGTGTCCCTTCTCCCACTGATGTAAAATTGATCCTGTGATGGAAGCTTATTTATTTAATTTTTTTCGAGTTACGCATCCAGTTCTGTTGATATCATGTGTGGGGTAAGGATGAGAGAAGAAATCTACTGACCATTTTCTTTCATTCTTTCTTTCAAAAGCTAAAAAGTTATAGGTGGTCATCCTTATTGAAATTTTAGGAGGAAATTATTTCAAAAAGTGAAGTTAGATGGGTGAAAGAGAAGGAAAGGCTCCGTTTCGATTATTTTTATGGATTTTGAGATCAGTAGAAGGGTTATAGATGCTTGTTATGTAAACAGTCCCCATAGAGAGGCGTAGGTATGTAAAAAACAATAAAATAAAAAAAAATATGGATGAAATTGACAGTTTATAAGACAAAGAGTATGAGATGAGTATGGTAGGAGATGGATTGCCTTTTATTCAGATTTTATCCTCTTATAGATTGGATTCGACGAATTTTAAGTATTTAAATTTAAGAAAATATTGTCACTTATTTTAAATTAAGAGATGGATAAAGATTTTCACAATGTGAGTATGCCTTTTTATGATAGCTCTGTCTACTAAATATTGAGGATAGCACATTAATAGCGTGTGTGAGGTAAGAGTTAGATAATGCGGAACACTCTCATCGAGGGACCGAACATGATACACGCTACTACCATAGGCCTCTAGTAGGCAGGGTAGTAGTATCACATCATGCGATAAAAATCGGTTATCATCTAAGTTCCTCAGAAAAGATGGAAACAAGAGCGAAGATTGTTGAATTTTCTGGAAAGCGAGGATGCTATAAATAAGATATACTCTATTTTTGTAGGAAAGACAGGAAGTAAAGGTTATCACGAGAAAAGATTGTGTACTTATCTGAAGAACTGGACACTGTATAAATGGGGGTGGGATGAAGATCTGGATATAGGATCATTTGTACAGCTTGAAGTTTTCGTTGTGGAACCATATAAAGTTTATCGAACTTGAGGGAATCGAGTGTGACGTTATCAAAATTGTATGTTTAGGATCCAAATTCTGCAGACAAAGTTACACATGTAAAAAAAAAAGAAGAGAAGGGAAAGAACAAAATCTTGGGACCATCCTGTGAAAATAGAAGGGGAAAGGACTGTAAGCAGAGAAGTAGCATATCCACCATGAAATTCATTGAGCTGAAAAATGGAAGCTCATGTTAGCTAAGAAGGCGTTTGTTCAGAACTCGATTGAATGTTCTGAAAATGGTGCAAGTTACTAATCGAGTGTCTCATCATTTTTACATCATACGTTCGGCAATGACTAGTGTGTGTTTGAATGTAATGAAGAAAATGCCTGTTCATAATAAACAACTATTCGGCTTTAAAAAGTGCTTTATGACCAAAAATTGCTTCCTTCCTCCCCCACTCACTCTCACTTCTTTTATGGACGACCCAGAACTGCGAATATTCTTTTATTAAGGTACTTTGTTATTCTGGAAATCATATTCTGGGTTACATGTTTCCCATGTAATGGAAAACATGTAACCCAGAATATGATTTCCAAAATGTGAAATACTTTTGAATACTTTTGGTAGCGAACGCATTTAATTGAAATAAAATAAATAAAATATTAAATTAAAAAAAGTATCCATCAGTGCTTTTATTTTACCATTCATTTGCGTAAGTAATATAACTTAATTGCACCTATAAGAAGTGAAGGTCTTCCATTTCGCATTTCGCAACAAAGAGGAATAATAATTACTCTCAGCCACGTAGCATTTTGAACAATGCACGAATAATCCTGGTGCATCTTTACTGCCATAGGCTATCTGCAAATGGTTCAAGGTCTGCAATAATGGCTAACAGGAAAATGGCGATAAACCTGTTCGAAGTTTCTCTACAGGGTTTGCGTGATTGTTTTTCATTCTTACGCTGACGATCTATACGATATTTAGTAATATAGGTGATTATCGTCTGTCGCTGACGTCATTAAATAATGCATTCACAATAGATCTGCCATTCGATTTTTGCGTTTGCCGTAATGATGTGACTACAGATTATAATCTAACTAATCGCAGCTATTTTAGACGTTTATGTTAAAGTTTTCCTTAAACAATTCGCAGAGAGAGAAAGAAAAGCAATTAAATGTCTTCACGCAATGAGATTAGGTTGGAAAAATTTTAATTGCATCCATTTATTTAATAATAATTTGTACCTCATCATCATCATCATATTCCTGCCATGTACCCTCAAGGGGTGTACAGGATATTACAGTACCACATGAAAAAAAATTACATCATTACTAACTTCCTATCTACAATTTTCTTCCAAATCAGTCTGTTACTTGTCAAGACTCCAACATTATCAGATCTTATATTTCTATCGTATAAGGCACTTTGTACCGTATCAATCCACCTATGTCTTGGTCTTCCTCTGGGTCGTTTTCCTGCCAACCTGGCAGAGAACTTGTTTTGCCAATCTTTCTTCACCCATTCTGTTTAAGTGACCATACCACCTGAGGTTAGCTCTGCTAACGCATTCCTGGATGCTGACAATGTCAAGTTCTTTCCTAATATCCTCGTTTTTAATATGATATTGCCATTGATACCATCTGTTCACGCCTCTAATCTTTCTCAGGACTCTCATATCTGCGGTCTCTAGTCTTTGGTCAAGTGTTTTTCTTCTGACCCAGCTCTCAGATCGATAAGTTCAAACTGGTTTGAACACTGTCTTGTATACAGCTAATTTAGTGTTCCGACTAATTTCTCTCCTATTCCATATGAATTTATTCAATTGACGTTCCACCATACCAGCTTTGCTGATTCTGTTGTCTATTTCTATATTTAATTTACCATCTTCAGTAAAAATCGTGTCTAAGTAGCTGAAATGTTTTACTTATTCCACAGGTTCTCTATTCACAACACAGTTGACATTTTCAATGATTCTACCTATTTTCATTGTCTTTGTCTTTTTATTGCTGAACTTCATACCATATCTATTACAACAGTTATTCAATTTAATCAGGGAATCTTGCAAACTTGTAGCGGATTTATTTAGAAGTATAACATCGTCCGCATAAAGCAAAGAGCTGACATTAACATCTCCAATTTCGATATCATGTTTAATACCACTTTCCTTCATACTGTGATCCATATAGATAATGAATAACAGAGGGGATAATGTACATCCTTGTCTCACACCACCAGATTTAACATTAAAACCATCTTCCTGTACTTCCTTCACTTCTAACTGCTGACTTACAACTCAAATAAAGACTAAGTATTGCTTGATATAATGCCCCATTGACACCATATAACTGCAGCGTATTGAATAGCTTCTCTCTTGGCACCTTGTCATATGCCTTTTCCAAATCGACAAAACTTAAATAGAGATCTTCGTTATATTCCAATGCTTTCTCGACTATTTGTCGTAAAGTGAAGATCTGATCCTGACAGCCTCTATTTGGACTGAATCCAGCTTGTTCTTCACCCAGCTTTTCTTCTACAATTCTTTTCAACCGTTTCTCAAGTATCCTTACATAGATCTTGCCAGGAACACTTACTAGGGAAATACCTCTGTAATTCTCACATTCAGTTTTATTTCCCTTTTTATATATGGGGGTACTATGAGAGCTCTATTCCAATCATCGGGAATTTGTCCCTCTGTCCAGGCTTTCTGAACTATGCGGTGCAGCCACTGTAACACTTTTATACCACCATACTTCAGCATTTCTGGTCGAATATCAGCTACTCCTGCTGCCTTTCCGCATTTTAAGCCTTTGATGGCTTTTTCTACTTCAAGTATGGATATGTATTCCTGACTGCATGCTTGGTCAGTGTTTTTTATTACTGTGCTGTCATCACTGCTTGTTTCATTTAGCAGTTTTTCAAAGTAATTACTCCATACTTCAAGGATATCTTTTTCTTCCGTTTTCATGTCACCTTTATCATCTCTAACTCCTTTTACAGCACTCTTTCCTCCATTCCTAAGCTTCTTCAACAATCTCCAGAATATTTTATCACTTCTTGATATTTATTTTCTATATTCTTGCCAAAGTTCTCCCATGACTTTTGTTTAGCTAGTTTTACACAGTGTTTAGCATTCCTGCATTTGTCTCTGTATTCTCTAAGAGCAAGCTGACTTATTTGCCAGGAACTTTTGATATGCTTTCTTCTTTCCTTCACTGCCTCTTTAACTTCCTCTGTCCACCATGTAGTTCTAATTTTTCTATCCTTGCAGACAAATTCACCGCATGCCTCTTTGGCTGAATCAATCAGGGCTTTCTTCAAGGCTTGCCATTGAATCTCCAAGGTTTAATTCCTGTCTCAAACTGTTTCATTTTTTCTTCAATAATCTTTGTGTATTTTAGTCTACAGTTCACATCTGAGAGCTGCTCAACTTTTATTCGCTTTAAAACTTTCTTACATGTTATTCTTTTCAATTTTATCCTGCTCAAGACTAAATAGTGATCTCTTCCAATTTCAAATCCTCTGTACACTCTGGTGTCCTGCACCAGGGAGAAAACATCACTATCAACAATAACATAGTCAATGAGACTTTTCTTATTCCTAGCCTCTTCTTTCCATGTGAAGTTGTGCACATTTTTATGTTGGAACATGGTGTTAGTAATAACCAGTCCATGTCCTGAGCAGAAATCCAACAGATATTTGCCATTATTATTAGCTTTGCTCTTTTCTCCAAATTTTCCTAAAATATTTTTGTATGTCTCACAATCATTTCCTACTCTGCTATTTAGATCCCCAACAAGGACCAACGTTTCCTTTTTCATTGTGTCAGTTGCTTTTTCTAAAGCATTAAAAAATTCCTCCACTTCTACCTTAGTAGAACCTTCTGTCGGACCATAGGCACAAATAAGTCATAAATGATTTGTACTTATATAAATTTAATAATTACTTTCAAATTTTTATAGTATATTAAATAAGCATTTGGTTAGCTGAATAAAAGTCGCTAGACTATCAGATTTATCCCATGATTGCTAGTTTGTGAATGTATGGAGAATATGTCTATAGAGGGAGATTTATGCACTAGTGATAAGTAAAATGCAACAATCGTTTGTAGAACGGGAATATTGATGTTTAAACATAAAAATGCTGAAATGGAAAGGAAATTTTGCAAATAGACCTTGAAATAATAATAATAAAAAAAACACTATCATTTATTAACTCATATGCGATGAATAAGATGTAAATTATAATTTCATCCACAGGTAAGATTTATGCAAGAATTTGCACGCATTGGCCATACAGGATGACCAAGTGACCTTCAGGATTCTGTGCACTTATTCTGTTTCACATCGAGGAACCTCCCTAACTCATTCGTTAGTGACGATGACTTTAGGTAGGAATGCATTGGATGAAATTTCCGTTGGACTATGAGAGAAACCTTTTAAGGGTTTTTTTTAGCAAAGTAAGTTGGTTTTGTTGTGAGATTTAATCAGATTTAATTTAATTAATTCAATTTCGTACTAGTTATTCTTTCATCATTTTATAGCAATGATAAAGTTTTAATATTCTTATCAAATGCTTCTGTAGGGTCTAAAAGCCAATCGCGGAAGACCATTCTATAACATGCAATGCTTATCATATTTCTTTTCAAGTCGTTAACTTTATAATCACAAATTTTATAGCTCACTCTCTGGTAACCACACTCTTATTTATCCTCCAAGGATGGCCTTCTTTTTTTAACTCTCCTACCACGTATTAACAAATCTCGTGTATGTCAGCTGGCCTATTCTATCTTTTCTTCATATTCTATAGCTGTAATATCATCTTAGACATCCAGTTCTCTCTCTCTCTTTTTCCCTCCTCACGCTGGACTTCGGGTCTTAGCCAAGTTTTTCTACTGTAATTTCATATCTCCATTTGACGCCATTATTTTGTGGTGGGACTTTCTTACAATATTTCGACTCCTTTTGGCACACTATACCAGAGTTAAGAACAACGTTGTGAAAGGTACTACCAATTTATTTGCGTATTCCATCAACCTGATATTCCGTCCACTCGCCAGTTTGCCGAGTGGGCAACGTATTCCCTCTTGAGCCAATAAAACTGAGGATTCGGATCCCACCGTGGGCTTGGATGTTTTTGAATGCTTTTAGGTGGGAGATGAAGTTCATTATTTGGTCTCTAGAGCACGGTTTCTGCATCATGTAGAAATAAATACAGTAAAATAATTAAAAAAAAAACTCATTGCCCTCCCACGGCATTGATGTACTGCAGGTTTACAACCATTCGTAGACAGGAAATACATAAAAATCCGATCATTGTGTTCACTTCCAGATATTGAAATAATCGAAAGTAATATTAACATAAAATCATTCTATAAATGAGACTGATGTAAATGTAATTGTTATAGATGATAATAAATGTTGGTTTTGGTTTAATCATTATTTACTTTTACTTGAGTTCTGAAGCGAATACTAGAAAGCAGATTCTCGGTCGATTGATGGGAAAATATTTTATGTAAATAAAAATCAAGACTAAAACAGTGTTTAGATAAGGAAATCTTGCTCTCTATAGATAACACATGGAGCTTTTTTTTTTTTTTTTAATCATGTCGGGTCTTTTATAAGCAGGTTGGTGATCTCACAGAGGGTGATGAAATTGGTCTGTATATTTAGTGGTAAGTGATACTAATTTGAGAATAACCTGATTTTTCTGATGAAACCGCTGTGGCGTAGTCGGCAGATGCACGCTTCTTTACAGAAAGACTGAAATATTTAAGTTCACATTTATTTAATTAATTAGCAAAATATTTAAATTCACTAGGCTAATCCTAACTTGTTCAATTTAGGATTAGCCTAGTGAATGAGTGACTACCTTACCTACCAAACTTATTTTTCATTCTCCTTAACAGCCTCATGACATCCCTCCTTACATTCTTCATGTTACCAGTCAAATCATTCATGCCAACTACCGCTATCAATCTTTTTCTTGCATATTCCTCTTATCCAACTCGAGTTTCCCGAAAAGAACTCTATCCCTTCTGAGACTCGTTAACTCTCTTCTGCTTGAAAACGCCTAAAAATTCACTAGGCTAATCCTAAATCGTTCAAGCAGAAGAGCGTTAACGAGTCTCAGAAGGCATAGAATTCTTTTCGGGAAACTCGAGTTGGATAAGAGAAATATGCAAGAAAAAGATTGGTAGTGGTAGTTGGCATGAATGATTTGACTGGTAACATGAAGAATGTAAGGAGGGATGTCATGAGGCTGTTAAGTAGAGTGAAAGATAAGAGTTTGGTAGGCAAGGTAGTCATCGTGTTTCCCAGGTAAGATAATAATGAATTGAGAAGGCAAGCGACGATTATGAATAGTATGCTAGCAGGCTTGTGTGAAGAGAAATGAGTTTATATTTTGTGAATGCGTGAGATGAGTTTGAAATGCAGATGGAGTTGTATAAAAGAGATGGGCTACATTTGAATGCATTTGGTGGGAGTCAGTTACTGTTGCTGCAAGAGAGAATGACTCAAGTGAATGTAAGACATGAGGAAACAAGATATGTTGTGGAAGAGTAGGAGAACAGATAGGCAGGTTTGCGAATGGAGAGGTTAGTAGCACGAGTAAAGAGAATGACAGAGAGAGAGAGAGAGAGAGAGAGAGAGAGAGAGAGAGAGAGAGAGACAGAAGGAACACAGGGTAGACAGGGAAACGGGGGAGGTCAGGGTGGACAAGGAGATACTTCATGAAAAGTGTATATGATGATTTCAGGAACATATGTGTGAGTGCGCAAGAAAGGATTAAGATAGTCAAGAATGTGGGGCTGACATTTATGTCTGGGGGTCGGGTATAATATCAGTAATCATAGACAGGAATGGACATGAGAGGGAGTGCGACGGAGCCATATCCGTGAAGTGGGGTTAGTGGGATTTGTTACAGAAAGAGAAAAGAGCTACTGTGTATGTTTACAAATGCTAGAAATATTCGAAACAAGGGGAATGAAATCGTTGCATTGATAGAGTTCATTCGCCCAAAATTGTTGGTATAAGTGAGACATAGTTGGTCAAACGACGATGATATCCTGACAGGAATAGAGATGGACAAAAAAAAATTCACAAACAAATGAAGGAGGAGTGCTATTGATGATGGAGGATTGTGCTCATCTAGAGTGGAGATGCTAGGAGCAGTTACTGACTGTGGTTTTGAAGCGGTATGGCGTGAAGTGGAGGTGGACAGGGTGAAATGATAGGTAAGGTGCTGCTATAGACCTGATAATGTGGAAGGCAGTGAGAAGGAAATGTTTAGGCAAATTGATCTGACTAATAAGAAAAGGGTGATCATTATGGGCGACTTCAAATTTTGTGATATAGACTGGAATGAAGAAACAGCATCAGGAACCAAAAAGAATGAAATTCTTCAGTTTTTGATGGGCAACTTCCTTTAGCAGTACGTAACAGAAGCCATACACAGATCGAGGGTCTTGGATTTGATTATCTCATCAGAAGATATTGTTATAAATGAAGTGTCATGTTTTCCTCTAGTTGGTGAAAGTGACCATTAATGATTACTTGGGTGGTGATCAGCCATATAGTCATATGGAGGAGATGAAATATCTGAGATTCATGGTGGATAAGGGCATGAAATTTCTTGGACATTTTGCTAAAATTTGAGGACAACACAGCGGATTATGGGAATGATGCGGAGAACACTGATGTTTAGAAGTAAGAATGTTTTGATTCCGTTGTACAAAGCTTTGATGAAACCGCATATGAATTACTCTGCACAGATTTTTTCACCTGGTTTCCAAAGGGTAATGAGTTGGAGAAGTTTCAGAGACGATTGACTAAGTCGGTTTCTGGTTTCGGGAATGTGGAATATGAGGACCGATTGAGAGGACAATGCAAATTACAGAGCCTAGTAGATAGAAGAAAGTGGGTTGACATCATCGAGATGTATAAGTTGGTAAGGGGTAATTACCAGATTAACATGAATGAGGGTTGCCGTAGAATATCTGAGGACGGGGGGGGGGGACGAGAGGCCATCTCTGGAAGCTGTATAAGGCAGGTGTGAGCAAGGGAGTGAGGAGTAGATTTTTGACATGAAGAATGGTGAGTGATTAGAATGTATTGCCTGAGAATGTGGTGATTGCAGAGACAATGAATGCATTTAAGTCAACGTATGATGAGCTGTAAGAGTGGACATCACACGATGAGTCTCATGACCCTATGGAGGTCTGCTGCTGTTGCTACTTTTTTTATTGATCTCAAAATATTTACATATATGCAATAATCATCTTAAGTGGCATTGTCCACATTTGATTTCTATGAAAAAATTTCAATAATTTTTATTATTAAAATTATGATTATATATTATGCGTTTACAAAACATATTGTAAACGTTTTTTTAACAACGAAATCTATACAAATTTTCCTTTTTTTTGTATGGATTTGTAATTGGTAATTATAGTTGCGGTTTTACAGTATTTATACAATAACAATAAATTATACAGGATGTCGAAAAATTAACTTCCCCTCTTTAGAGGCATCTGTAGCTAAAACTAATACACGGAATGAGACCACATTTTATATCGAGACTTTCGAAGGCATGGGGAGATGAATTCCGTGAAAAAAAGATTTAGTACTAAAAGTCACCGATAGGGAATATTTTGGCGCTGTCGCAGCCGAAAGCTGTCAAATATTTGCAGTAAACGCAGGTAAAAAGGATTATGCAAATTTTACTGTGCGTACGTGACACCAGCGCCACCAATTAAAAAGGGATTGGGAACGTTCAGGCAGTTATTCAAATGACTGACGAATTGTGTTCAATATGCGTCCTACCTTGCCTCAGCGTGCTTTACTTGTTAAGTTATTTTACATTAAACAGTGCAATGCCGTAGCAGCCCTTCGGGAATTTAGAAGGCTTCATAACCTGCGTACAGGTCCTATGTCAGCTGTAGCACTGAGAACTATGATTAAGAAATTTGAAGAAACTGAATCACCAGGAGTTAGACCTGGCACAGGACGGAAAGCAGTGCAAGAAGAGACAGTAACAGACGTTGTTACTGCGGTGTTCGACGACACAGGGACTAGCACTGGTCCAAGCGCTCGTTCCATAGCTCGTCAACTTGATATGGCTTATGGTACAGTCTTGAAAATCTTACGGAAAATGCTTCACTTCTATCCCTATAAGTTCAGTCGATTGCAAGCACTAACTGCCGCAGATTGATAAGCACATGACCTTCGCGCTAACGTTTCTTGCCCGAATGGAGGTCGATAGTGACTGTCCTTGGAGAATATTGTGGGGTGATGAGGCTCATTTTTATCTGAATGGGTCGGTGAACACTCACAACTGCTGAATTTGGGCATCTGAACATCACCAAGCGATCCAGCAAGTACCACTGCATTCTCCAAAAGTAACGGTGTGGTGTGGCTTCACAGCCGATTTCATAATAGGACCATACTTTTTTTGAGCGTATTACCCCTATAGACCTGTAACCTGCTCCATTACTGGAGAAATTTATCCACGAATCCTGGAAAATTTTGTCATTCCTGCATTGCAGCAAAGACAATGTTTGGGCTTCATAATTTTTATGCAGGATGGAGCACGGCCACACAATGAACGTTCAGTACAGCGCCTTTTACGTCAGCATTTCAGTAATGAGAGGGTTATCAGTCAGTTCTTTCCGACGGCATGGCAGACTCGATCCCCGGACATCATTCCATGTGACTTTTGGCTGTGGGGGATATTTAAAATTTGTTGTGATTGTTGGTGGCGTTCCCAACATGCATGTCTGGAAAGAGAACATAAAACGGGCTGTTATGAACATCCAATCCGACTCCTTACGCTCAGCTGTAGAGCATATCGCACACCGGATGCAATTTGTTGTACACAAGAAAGGTCAGCACATTGAAAATCGTGTATGTGGTCCAGGGGATCCTGATTCTGATGAATAAAACATTATTTCCCGTGAATTCAATCACTACATTAATTTCTGTCTCTCTCGGTAGTTGTTGTTTTAGTTTAATTATTATTATTATCATTGTAACGTGCCACATATCCAGCTGGAATGAGTGACGCGGCTGTCGCTTACACCATCGAAATGTTATTATTCAATTTTATCTGCCTTTAATGTAATTATCCGCTTGTTTTCGGCTTCGTCAGCGCCAAAATTCTCCCTATCCGCGACTTTTGGTACTGAATATTTTTAGTACCAAAAGTACTAAAGTACTCTTTTGCATAAATCATCTCCCCATGCCTTCAAAAGTCTCAATTTAAAATGTGGTCTCATTTCGTTTATTGATTTTAGCTACAGGTGCCTCCAAAGAGGGAAAGTTATTTTATGACCACCCTGTATATATTTATAATTTTTGCTTTGATCTATTTAATTACTGTAACTACAGCACTGAAATGTAATATATGGATTTTTGATCTCGGTTGAGATATAATGTCTCAGCTTCCATCCTGGAAGCATTTTAGTAAGCTTATCTGAGGATGACAGCAGTTAGTTAGTGTTTATTGGTTTGATTGCTTTGATGGACGTAGGCTGAAGTTTGATAGGCCTGATATTCACTACTGCCATTGGATGAGAAATTCATTCACACACACACACACACACACACAAGCAGGGACACACGCCACGCTCCCCCCAACGAAATTTGGAATGTCATGACACGTTGCTGAACTAGAAGCCTGAATGAATATATTGCGTTTCATTGCGTTTGTATGGTATTTTGGGTGCGTGTTTCTTGTTCATAGTCCTTAGGGCTCTTTTCAGGCTATTGTAGTTTGTAAGTTCATGTATTCAAAAGACAGTTTATTTAACATGCCTGGGATGTAAAAGCTTCGAGTGGCCTTTCCGTAGTGATTATTATATTTATATATGATATAATTAGTTGTCTGAGGTCTTGTTATATGGTATGTATTTCTGACTGTCCTCTAGTTGGCATCGAAGTAATGTTTTGGCATAGCTGCATAGTGACATATTAGTAGTTTGTGTTCTGACAGTGCAGTGTATATAAAGCTGGTACCGTCTCTTTGTTCCCAAAAGATCAGTTTTATCATTCTGTATTGTAACGACATTAATCTGTTTAGTTTGTTGGGTGCACAGAAAGCATACGTTATTATGGTATCATAGTGCATTGTATATTAGTGTTTTCAGGCGCGTGGGAACTATGTCTTTTAACCTAGAGTGTGCCAGTTATTGTTCGGAGTTTGTTTTGTAGATGGTTTATGTCAGTGCTTCCCAAACTTCTGGATGTCAGGGCCCCTTTAGAAAAATTAAAATGTTTCACGCCCCCCCCTCGAAAAAAATCGTAATATAGACATATATTATTATAATATATGTCTATATTACACACAGCGAATATTGCAAAATTCAAATGCAAATTTATTACCATTTTAGCATCTTACATGCACATTTGACATGGCACATTATCTCATATTTTTATAATAGATATATTGTTATTGTACATTTGCAGTACAAGCACATGAAACGTTAAACGATTAATAATAAAGAAAGAATTAAAAACATAAAATAAGTTTAATAACAATTTAATGTGATGCATGTGTTTCAATACTGCTACACAAAAAGTCAGTATCAGGTGAAATATTTGAAACTGCAATTCTCAGATTTCTGCTTTGAAATGAAACTTATATGAATAAGCATATTTACTAATATTCATTAAGTGCCGAAATAAGCAGAAAGCAAAATTTGTGAACCTGCACCAATTTGTGATTTTTTTTCTATTAAAATATAAAAAATATTTTAATAAAACAAAAAAAATATTAAAAATTGTTTTAATAAAACAAAATTAAAACAAAAAAGAAATAATAAATAATAAAAATGAAATACGTTTCTTTTAAGATAAAAACATTTTACTTAGTCTTAAAACATTTTCAATTTGTTTTTATTATTCACCCCCCCTCTACAAAACCTACGGCCCACAAGGGGGGGGGGGGCAGCCCACAGTTTGGGAAGCGCTGGTTTATGTGGCTATTCCAGGTCATATCTGAATCGAAGTAACTTCCAAGGTTAGGCATTGTTTTAATCTGAGTGATTGTAGTGGTTTTACTGTCCTGTGTGTTTTTTTTATGTTGGAGAGTGGATGTTTTATATATATATATATATATATATATATATATATATATATATATATATATATATATATATATATATATATATATATATAAACACACTTATTTCTGTAAGAAGCTGCTTATTTCTCTAAGAAGACCTCTCTTGAAATCCGTTTATCTATTCTCTAGATACTTCATCTTGGAACAATTTAAAAGAAATTAGCGCTCTAAAAGCTTCTAAAGCCCAGAATAGAAATAAAATTAATCTAATCAGAAAATTTGATTGTCTAAAATGTATACAGGATCGTCTCACATCCCATTATAATTCTACCTTTTTTTAAAAAAAAGAAGTTGTAATAAATAATTCTTCCCATCCACTTTCATCGGCAGAAGAAAGTATACTTGCTAAAGGCCTCAATTTTGTTATCGTTCCTACTTCCATACCTAAAGAACTATTCTTAACCAATATAGAAAAAGCAGCATCCTTATTACCAAACCAAGAGGCAAACATTCTTTGTATGGAAGCTATATTCACCATAAATCATGCAAGACCGCCATCTGACAACATTTCTTATTCTGAAAGATCGGCTATAAAAAACTTAAGAAATAATAATGACATCATTATTCTCCCTGCAGACAAAGGGAATGCTACTGCCATTCCCTTTGTCTGATTACCATAACTATTAAACACTGACACTTACTCTGAACTAAATAGTGACCCTACAAAAGAACTGCACAATAGGACCAACAATTTACTTAAAACCGCCTCCGAGTTACCAAGAAACATCCGTCTTTCCCGCAGGTCAATTCATCCGCTAATCCCAAGATTATATGGACTCCCAAAGATCCATAAATTAAACTCTCCACTCAGACCAATCGTTGAGGGCATAAACTCCCCTACTTACAACCTGTCTAAATACCTCGCATCCTTTTTAAAAAAACCTATATGGAACTTCCTTTTCTCATAAAAAATTGAGCTGATTTTGTGTCCAAAATCAAAGACATCAAACTCAACAAATCAGATTTAATGGCAAGTTTCGATATAGTTTCTCTTTTCACAAATGTACCTACTCAAGAAGTCCTCCATCTTCTCCAGAACAAACTATCCAAGAAATTATTTTCCTTACTTTCTCACAGTGTAAATTCAGGATACTTGAAATAGGAAAATAAGATTTACAAACAGAACTCAGGTTTGGCAATGGGCAGTCCGCTTCTCTCCGATTCTTGCTGACATATTTCTTAAGGATTTTGAAGAAAAAGCAATTCCTCGACTGTAAAACCCAAAATATGGTATCGTTATATAGACGATGTATTCCTCATCTGGGAACACGGTGTAAACAACCTCAATTTTTTTCTAGACCACCTCAACAAGTTTCATGAGAAAATCAATTTTACTTACGAACTGGAATCCAACGACTGTCTCCCTTTCTGGACCTAAAACTTACGAGATGCGCTGAAAATATCAAAATCTCCATTTTTAGAAAATCCCCACACACAGACAGATACCTTCATGCTTTTTCCCATCACTACCCTCCGCACAAATGTGGTATTATTTCAACCCTGGCACATCGAGCCAGATCTTTACTAAGAGATGAAACAGAAATTGAAAATGAACTCCATTTACTAAAAAGGACTTTTGTCAACAATGGTTTCTCAAAAAGATTGATAAATTTTTCTCTTTCCATCTCTCAACTGCTATTGAAGATTCTTCTCTCCCACGAGCTTTTATTTCATTGCCATACATCAGCTCTCTCTCCCCCAAAACTGGCAAAAATTCTTAAGAAATTCAACATTAGAACTTGCTTCACTACGTTTCCAAAACTTCGCTCCATACTAAGTAGACCTAAAGTGAAACATCTTCCAATCCAGTATCCAGGAGTCTACAAGATTTTGTGTGAATGTGGCAAACCATATTATTGCCAGACAGCTAAATCCATCCTTTTAGGTATCGAAGAACACCAAAGAGACACCTCCTACAATAGGACCAGGACCAGCTCTCTCTTTAGCCACGTTCTCTTCTCTATCAACTTGGATGAAGGCCGCCAACACCTCGTAGACTGGCCACAAACTTCTAATATCCATGTGTGTTAACGAAACTAGTAGTATCTTAACATTAAACCTTTTCTTTTTCATTCTTGATATATAGTCATTCAAACTAAATTTTATAACATTATCTACCGAGTAAATATGAATATATATATATATATATATATATATGAATGAATATATGAATGTATATATACTAGGAGCTCTTCCCCCCCTGGCGCCTACGGCGCCCAACCCACGCGTTCCGGGCTGGTAGGCCGGTTCTTTATGAACCTCACTTTAATTATTCAAAATCACGAAATGAAAAATAAAATATTTACTATATAATCAGTCATGACATGCGCGTTATGCTAATTTCAGTAATGAATACTAACACGTACTGTTCTAATGGTCGACAATGAGTTTGATTGTTGTAATCTTGAAACGATAAAATTGTTGTCTCATGAAGGCAAACACATTGTTGGACGTTTCAAAACAATGAAGACGTGACAAATTTCGTTTCAAATTTCGGCTTATCGGCTTTGGCTTAACAAATTGTTGTCTCATGAAGGCAAACACGTTATTGGACGTTTCAAAACGAGACATGAAAACGTTTCAAATTTCGGCTTATCTTTATATATATATATATAGAATAGATATATATTATCAACTGGTTGAGTCAGTGGATTTCTGAATATCAATAATTTTGTCTTGTCAGAGTTTAGGTGTATGGAGTTTTTGGTGAGCCAGTCAATGAGCAGATTTATGTCATGCTGCATATTTGTTTGGGTTATGCTTGTATTATTATGGATGGATATTATAGCTGTATCATCTGCGTAATGGAAGATCTTGCCTTTGAGAGGTAGCTGGTTAATAAAAAAATAATGAGTAATCTTGATTAGACTTTCCCAGATTTTTGATATAGATATACAGTCATTACGATTCAGGTTGGGACGATGGAGCAAGGCCTCCACGCTTTCCTTGAACAAACGTTCGAACCTATAACGGGATCTGTGTAAGAGGCGCGTCCTGAACCAAAAGATGCTGTGGTCAGTTTCAATCCCGTGTTGAGCCAATCCAGGCTTTTCAGGTTTGTTGTGAAGAATGGAGGATTGATGTTCTTGGATTCTTTTTTCAAGAGAACGTCCAGTCTGTCCAAAAAAATTTGGACAGACTGGACGTTCTATTAAAAGCTTGAGCTGAATATCCGGTTTGGTGCTTTACCACTTGTGCGTGCGGCCACATCGCCACTAGCCTTAACAATAAACAATAAAATAAACAGCATTATTTTGCAGACACAACAATCCAACCTATCTGCTGTTCATCTGGTTATCTGTAATAAGTACTCTCTCTCTCTCTCTCTTTTCTTATATTCCTCCTTCCTAATCTTGATGGATTTTTCTGACATAGAATATTACAAAATCTCATCGCATGCAAATTTTCCTCTAGAAAGTTATTTCTTGCAGGAAATGAAGTTCTTTTCAAGCTGCTTAGAATTTTAAGTCTTCAAAGTCTTGAGAATTCATGACGAATTCTTGTTTGTCCTTCAGTCAGTTATAATTTTAAATTATTGCGTTTCTTGAAACACATTTTGAATAACTAATATTACTTCCCGATATCTCCAAGTTATTATATTTTTCGAGTACATGCAAAGGAGATCACTTTTGCGCAGATGCAGATTAGTGACCTTCTAGTCTTGGTAATATTTTTCTTCTCTGGAATCAAGAATATCTACTTTCCAACGCAGATCACATTGATATGAGTTCTGAAGGACAAACTTCAGAAATTATTTATTTTTTGTTTTGTTTCTCTATGTCTACGTTAACAAAGAGTTGTGCGACTTCTGTGATTGACGCCCAACTGGTTTTACCTCTTGATATTTACTCGCTAACGAACTTCTTGTTTTGATGCCCTTGAACATATTAAATCATATAATTTTTACGGTGAAATAGAGCAATAAATGTACCGCCACTGTCAGTTATTTTTCTAGTCCGATAAACAGTTAACTATATAGTATGTTTTTCTCTAACATCTCTTTCATAAGGGTGCAGGGGAAAAACAACTTCAGTCCACGATATTGACTTCCGAAAAAAACGTAATTAAATTTTCCTTGTTGTCAAAATGCAAGTAAACATAGCATAACAAAATAAAAAAAAAATAATAGATATGGTACATTCATGTATATTAAGCGTAATTAATTTAAATAGTAATTAAAAATTAAAAAAACTAATGGCAAATAATGGCCTTTTTGTCGAAATGGCCGGACTGAAGTGGTTTTTCCCCGGTAAATTCCGGCTAAGTTGGTGCCTATATAAAAAAATGGTTGTTATGCACATTTTTTTATTAATCGAATTGGTAATATCTGATTTTTTAATTAATTAATTATTTAATTTATAAATAATGATCAGATCGCATCCCTTGTTTTAAAGATAATAGGTACTAAGGGAATTATTATACTAACAAAGATTGGTGAATGCTTCTTTATTAAGTAAGCAATAATACACTAAAAAAGAAATATGGTAAAAAGTAATAAAAATTTAAGTAGTTAAAATATTGTAGTTTTAAAATAATCATTTATTTCAATCATCTATTGGACGGTCATCAACGTTGTCGTAATCGCCACCCTCTGGAGCATCATTATACAGCAAGTCTTCGTAATTTTTTTTGGAATTTGGCCGCTCTAAAAATTGAGACAGGTGGAGTAGGTCGTTATACTTCGCTACCTTTATGGGTACTTTAGCAGTGTATAAGCTCTGTAGTGCAGTTTCTCTGTTATTTATGTTTTTATTCTTCTGATTCTTTATAGTTTTCTTTACAATAGATGCACTTTCATACGCCCCGGAATAAGCCGATTTGTAAAATATCGCTGTAGGTTTTTTGTCCTTTGAAATTTGCAGCATACCAATTGGTCTCGTGGGAAAAGGGCATTTCGCTTTATACAAAGGCGATAAATGATCTGTCCAATTTTGGAAATCAAAATCCTTTCCGCAGTCAATCACTTCAAAAGGTATAGGTTTATCTCGACTGATACGTAAAACTTCTCTCCAGTCGTCCGGAGTTTCAGTGTAAGATTTTTGGTTTAACAAACCCATATTTTTATCATATTCTAAGTAAGAATGCCCTCTAATAGGAAATATCATCTTTACAACATCAAATCTTTCTTTTTTTTGTTATTAAAAAGTGAAGCATTCGGAAAACAGTAAAAGTTTTAGTTTGACCAGCACATGAGCCGCAAAAGATTATACAAGTTCTTTAACATCTAAGGACAAAATGCTGTACACGAAATGGAATAACATTGAACAAACATCATCCGCTCCTTTCTTTGCGACTGCCTCATCGTAAGTATATCGTAAGTATACTGATCGTGAATTTGAAAGAACATGGTTGTTAAAGCTTATGAAGTTAAATTGATATTTGTAGTATACATCGTTAGTTGTAATATTTGGACAAGGCAAATATTTTTGAAAATCCATCGCGACAGCTTCGAGAGCTGAATTTTTAAGTGAACGTTTGCGATAAAGTCTCTTTAAGGAATAACAACGTTCTGCTTTTGTCAAATGTACCTTATACTGTGTTTTGTTTGCTTTTTCTGATTTGTGATTTCTTTCAAAGCATCTAAATCAGCACAAGATTTAATTTTTTCTTCCAAAACGGAAATTTCCCCCTTTAAGAGGTCACACCTGCTACATGTATCCTTTCTAGGATAACCAAAAGAGATATTAAAGTTATTTCCAAAAATTCCTCGGAATGTTTCATAAGATACTTTATTTTCTGGGTTATTTTGTATGTACATTAAATCAACTTTTGAAATATTCAAATCCTCTGAAAGGTATAATTTTTGGGTTTCTTTTAGCGAATAATGGGATTTTCGTCCCCTCAGACTTTTAATAAAACTGTTAACTTTGTTCTTAGTCTCTTCTGAAATTTTGTGGGGTCTGTTTAGGTGTTTGCCACGCCCATCTTTAGGTGACTGACCAGTATTTATCAAACAGTTTTTTAATCCTTTTCACTCGTTCTTCAGATATACCATGCAAAGAAATAAATGCTTTAGGGCAAATTCTGACATCTTGACTATTCCCCTCATCGCAGCCTTGCAGTAATCTGACACGAAAAGCAAATGAAGCCGTGTGGCATCAACTCCTTTTCTAGGACGCTTTCTCATTACGGGAAGGATTGTAATTAGTCCACTTAAATAAGAGTTTTAGTCATTATAGTTCCCTAATAAGTTAAAATCACGAATAATTCTTTTTCAGGAATAGTTTCGAAACAACGATACCTTTTGCATAAACAGTCAGGACCAATTTCGTGCGTTGTTGCGCGAAGAATTTTCATTACATCTCTAGTCCTACCTGTCTTTTTTCGTTTCTTTGTGAGTTTTTCTTTAGTATCAGCTTCACTTTCATTAGAACTATTTCACACTACTTTTTATTATTAAAAAACAATTAAAATACTCGTAAAACCAAAACAGTAAAACTATAATCAAAACTAGTAGTGATTCAACAAACCACTGATAACAAAATAATGGCTGATGCAATAGTGATAATAGTTGATGTGATTGGACCGAAGTTGTTTTTCCATACAACCGCTCGGACTGATTGTGTTCTTCTCAAGTTTAAGAAATATTCTCCGTTCATTTGTCTGGACTAAGGTTGTTTATGCAGAAAGTCGTATTTATGAGAATGAAACCTTCCTTTAATCCCCAACAGATGGCAGCATTAGGTTGAATTCACAAAAATTGGACTGAAGTTGATTTTCCCCTGTACCCTTCATATGCGTCCGTCACAACTTCCCATGATTGTTTTCACTTACACTGGTGTGAAAGACCAAGTGAAAGTGAAACTAAGGACCAACGCTATTTCGGAAGATTACAACAGCAAATTCAGACGAATCAGCTCGCCACAATTTGTATAACTGACGATTTCGAGTAGAAAGTGGGTACACATTCAAATTTTCGAATCGCTCACATAGGGGTTACGTGGTAGCAGCCAACAAGATAAAAGACAAAAGGCTACGCTAAAGCGAATTGTGCTTAAAGTGGCAAACGTGGTTTGAAATGTCTCAAAGACAGCACCTAGATGACTTCAGGAGAGGAAGAATTATTGGAAAGCTTGAAGAAGGCCGCAGAATTACTGATTTGGAATCTCACATAGTTGTATCCAGGCTCTGAACAACGTATCAAACCAATGGAATGTGTTAAGAGGTCGTTTGCTAAGAGATCGCCCTCGCTCTAACATGGAGCTTGAAGACAGTTTTTTGGTTATAACAGCAAAATGTAATCAGCACACAGCGGCAGGTCAGCTTACAAGTCGACTCCATTTAAGCACAGGTACGAATATCTCGACAAATTGTGGCAAGATATCTGCGAAAAGTAGGCCTATACCCGAAGCCATGCATTCATCCATAGCTCATCGTAGAGCATATATTCAGTGGTGTTGCATTCATAAAAATTAAACAAGATACCAATGGGCTAATGTACTCTTTACATATGAGAGTCATTTTAGTCTTTTCTCCGAATCTAGACCACGCTTGATATGGCGTGAAAGAGGTACTGCTTACCATTGTGAGAATGTTGTTGAAAGGGATCGATACGGTGGTGCAGGAATCATTGTGTCGAGAGGCATTATGCTTAATGGACGCACCGAGCCACTGGGAAAAAGGAGTATGACTGGTGAACGATATTGCAACGATGTTCTTTAACGTCATGTTCGCTTGTTCCTTGGCGCTGTGGACGAAGAATCCTTTTTATGGATGACAGTACCACACGACATGGTACACCATCGGTGGAAATACTTCTAGAGAGCGGGGATATTAATCGAATCGAATGGCCAGCATGCATCTCAACCTCTTAGAACACGTTTGGTCGTAATAGGGAGACGCATTGCTGTTTGAAATTCCCTTAAAGAAAACAAACAAGGTCTTATCCTTGCTCTGAAGGAGGAGTGGACCAGTTTGCCTCAAGACTCCTGAATCACTTGGTGCTAAGCATGGTACGATGTTGTGAGAGCTGCATTGCAGTTCTGGTTGTACAGACATGTTCCATACTCAAATGTCTCTCCGCATAGTTTTCTGTATGCACTGTACATTAATTCCTTAACTACGTTCTTAGGAAATTTTGTAACTTTCGCCAAAAACCTGTTGCCCGTTGTTGAAAGAGTGGAGATGTTATCCACTCTGTTAAACAGGCTATCAAGCCATAAGAGGGCGGTCTGAAAAGTTCTCGACCTAATAATAAAAAAAAAACAGATTTATAATTTCAAAATTTTTTTTTCAACATAATCTCCCTTAAGACTAATACATTTATTCCAGCCATACTCCAGCACCATTATCCCGTCCCAGTAAGATCTGCAAAATACCCCTCTACATCTGCAATCGCCTCTTGATTCGAAGAAAAACGCTGACCAGCGAGGAAGGGCTTTAGTTTTGGGAAGAGATAGAAGTCAGAGGGAGCCAAATCTGAGGAACAGGGCGGATGTTCCAATAATTCATAGTGCAGATCTCTTAATTTTCCTATTGCCAAGACACTTTTGTGGGGAGGCGCATTGTCCTGATGAAAAATGATTTTTTTTCTTCTGCAAATTTCTTCTTTTCTCACGAATTGTTTCGCCTAGTCTTATTAAACGATCGGAATAATATTCCCCGGTTACTGTTTTACCCTTTTCAAGATAATTAATTTAAAAAAATGCCTACAGCATCCCAAAACACTGATGCCATGACCTTTACTGCTGATGGAGCGAACTTTTTCTTCTTTGGCGATGAACAACCGGCTTCTGTCCTTTGTTTTGACTGCTGTTTGGATTCTGGTGCGTAATGGTGAATCCAAGTCTCGTCCACAGTGATACATCGACGCACAAAATCCGTTTTATTCTTGTGTAAACGTTCCAAGTGCTGTTCAGAGATTTTCATGCGAGTGCGTTTTTGATCTGCTGTGAGCAAGCGCGGCACCCATCTTGCGCAAAGCTTTCTTATTTGCAATTCTTCATGCAAAATATATCCCACACGTTCTTTTTGAAATGCCTATAGTCTCAGCAATTTCACGCACTTTGACCTGCCGGTCAGGTCATGCAATACCATAACGTGCACTTGATCAATGATTTCTAGTGTTGTTACACTTTTTGGACGTCCTTGTGGATCATCTTCAAGGCGGGTACGGCCACGTTTAAACTCGGCGGCCCGTTTCTTAATTGTCGAAAACGAAGGAGAAGAATGCCCATAAACTTTTATGAACTTCGAATGAATTTCTTTTTGCGTTAAACCTTCTTTTACAAAGAATTTTATAACCGCACGATACTCAATTTTATCCATTTCAAGGGATACAGACAACATTTTTGTTTCAGACAGCTGTATAAAAAACTACTTAGAAAGACTTGCAATTTCACATGAATGCTTATTTTCATACCACCCTCGCACATAACTCTCTCACAGACGCATATTGAAAATGCGTATTGTGAATGGCGTATTACTAGTTATGATAATTGAGGAAACGCGTGATTGCTATTTTAAAGCATGAAATAATATTCTTTGTTTTAGCTATTTCGAAATTAACAGCTTATTAGCTTGCGATTTGTGCGGGGTAACTAATAATCAGTATTGAATTTCGCATTTGAAAGGAAAAATGTGCTTTTGAAAAGTTAACCAATGAAAAGTCAACATGAGAGTCTGTTTAAAATATCCAAGTATAATGCGACCATTGAAAACTACTTTGATTAACTCATGATAATATTTTCTGTAAGTTTTATTTTTGTTTCACGTAATCATAAATTTTTAGTTACTAATTCTGAAATGAATGATTTTTTCCCCACTGATCAGAATAAATTTACATGTCATACACGGAAAACCAAGTGAATGTTACTTGTTGTGCAAATTCATCTCATGCGTGTATTCAGGAGTTTTTCTCTCATGAATATATGCATAAGCTTTCACGTTGGTTTCATAAACTGAGCGAGCCTTCGGGGCTAGGTTGCTTTCGAAGCACACTTGATAAATCATGAAACAAGATTTTAGCCAGCATTATTATTCCCCTCAAGTGATGCCGAAATCACAGTCATTGCTATTCAGTATACAAATGGTTCTTATTATTTAGCGTATGATGATACCACGGCGGTGAGATCGGTACGGACATGTACGGTACTATTTTATTAAACCAATATATTGCTACTGGTTCTAATGTAATTTTGCATGTTAACTCCGTGTATTGTCTGGGCGACTTCTCTATTTTAAGAGATGAAAAACCCGAATTTCTGAGAGGAAAAAAAAAACTCTGTCACTTCGCAAAATTACATTAAATTACCGGTACTTTAATTGAAAAGCTGTAATAAAATTCTTTCCTTCTTAAATGAAATTCGAACTCAGGTCTTTTTATCTAAAGGGCGATGTCATTAACAACTGAGTTACGGAGGCCCTTTGGAAAGTAGTGACATATGAAAGCTGTTAAGGAGTTTGATGCAGGTTAGCGGAAAGTGATGTATGATGTATCTAGATATTATTTAGGAAGTGCCCCTACATTAGCTCATATATTTCATACATGAAATATATTAGCAAGTAGCTCTTGGTTGTGGAATATGAAAAATTATTCGTTTCTGGTTTTCAATTCATCATCATCATCTCTCTCTCTCTCTCTCTCTCTCTCTCTCTCCACTCATGCTTAATGATATTATCGTTTATTATTATCGTTTACTTTTTCCATCGTACTTTTATGTCAATTTTTGTATCCCCTGGCCTCGCTGGGTTTGAAAGTGTGCTCTTCCCGAAAGTAGCACGGCACGGACCAGTGTCTTTTCATTCTCATTGGCCAGTTGGTACTTGTCGCACTTGGCTAGAAATATGGAAAAGCCTATTACTACCCCCCCCCCGCATCGTATTTCTTTAAACAATGCTGAATAATTTCTTTCATTCTTTGAAACGAATAAAAATAAATTCAAAATAACATTACAACGATTTTCCCTTTTTCCTTAATCAGTATTTTTTTTTTATATATTGAGCCCATGCACGAGAGGTTGGTAGATCAACCTGTAGTATATTTGTACCGTATATGGGTTGATGTTTTGTTTTTCTTTGTTTTGCGATGTTTTCTATTATTTTCTATTGTCAAATATAAAAATAGTAAAAAACAAATCATATGCTACTAAATATATGAAGAGCCAAAGGATTCCATTCGGCGACATATAACTTGTTTAACACTTTCATTGCCAAGCTGAAAATTGGAATTTCGTGTAGTGGGCAATTTTTTTTTTTTTTTATCTAGTTAGCGACGTCTACGCGATAACGCGTGATCGGCCGTTTGGTGAGAACTCGCATCGCGCGATATCCCGTGATTGGCAATGAACGTGTTAAGTTAAGGGATATTACATCAAAAGAGTTTCTTATTCGGCTAAGAAACAATATGGGATGTAATATCCCTTAACTTAAACAAATGATATGCTATTTATAGTGTTATTATGTTTATTTATTAATTATTATGTATAACAAATGCAATTAATGATAGTTATAATATTACGTTTTTATTAACAGATATGCATTCTTTGTTACTGTGAGTATCGAACTAACGTTGATTATATAAAAGAACTATTAATCAGTTCCTTATTTATCAGTACGTTTTTTGAGGATTGCGGAAGAAACGTTTCTGTAACGTGTTTCTTAACTTGGTTTGATCGATATCCACCTTCTATCTAATTAGCATAAAGTCTAGCGCTCCATTCAAACATTTTATTTGAATTTCATAATGAGTGAAATAAATAAAATAAAATATAATGTCTAAAATGCGAACCAATGCAGTTTAAGAAATAATATTTATTTCGATATTTAAACATGCTTTATTTCTTCAGTTTCTGTTAATAAGCAGGTGGTTGCTTGATTGTCCCACACTGTTTGAATTATGAGCAGTCTAGAACAGCGCTCCCCAGACTGTGGGCCGCGGCCCCCTTGGGGGCCGTAAGTTTTATTGAGGGGGGCCGTGATATAATGAAAACAAATTTAAAATGTTTTAAGAGTAAGTAGATTTTTTTTTTAATCTTAAAAGAAACGTATTTAATTTTTATTATTTATTATTTCTTTTTTGTTCTTTTTTATATTTTAATGGAAAAATCACACATTGGTGTTGGTTCACAAATTTTGCTTCCTGCATATTTCGGCGATTAATGAATATTAGTAAATATATGCTTATTCATATAAGTTCCATTTCAAAGGTATTGATAAGAAACACAAGAAAGATTACAAACGCAAAATCTTGAATATAAATTGTATTTAATATAAATACAATAAATATTATAATAATATATGTCTATATTACGATTTTTTTTCGATGGAGGCCGTGAAATATTTTAATTTTTCCAAAGGGGACCTTGGCATCCATAAGTTTGGGAAGCACTGCTCTAGAAGATAAAGCATAATGTAGGTCATTTCCAAAGTAGCAAGGGTATAATGTTTTTATTTTATTTTGTTTCAAATACAAAATTGTAACATCGAATGTTTTTCATCCTACAACAACCCCTACCTACCTCGCGTTTATTGATATATTGTTGTTCCTTGCAGATCTTTCCGCCATTTGACACCTGCTGTAAACTATTTCAGAATTATTTTATGTGTAACTCAGCATAATATACCTAGATGGCAGCACTGACAAGTGTCCATTGAACGAATGCGTTGACGATAAACCTTGCTCTGTAACCGCTGTCGATGTTTCTGTGGAGTTTAGCTTATCCCTACGACTCTAGGGATAAGCTAATAATATATACCTATATAAATAAATAAACAAATATATATATATATATATATATATATATATATATATATATATATATCATTAACGTGTAATAAACTCATTCGTAGTAATTTCTCAAAAGCAGCAGAAAAAAAAACAGGATGCGTTGAAATAAATTTCTCTCCTTTACCCTTTATGATTTTTCAATTTGATTTTCGGTTGTATGATGACATTAATCTATTTTTCATTCTTGGCTTGTATTTCATTTGAAAAAGAAATACTGTGACTAATAGCGGATAGCTCCAAGAAATGTAGTATTTTACTGATAGTGCTGTATCAGTAGAAGCTGTTTCTTGTAAAGTTAACAATATTCATCGTGTCAACAAGAACAACTGTCACATGGTTTTCTTATCCGAAACAGTTTCATCTGTACGCAAAAGCATTGACGGAACGGTGGTTATGTATTAGATACAGATCTTTATAGGTGAGCTGGGAATGCTCATTAGTTGGGAAACTAATAAAATTATAAAAAACGTTAAAGAAATAAATCGGGTTTGCGACTGAGTTCTTTAAATCAAGTTCTTTATGAGGTGAGGGAGGAATGCTTAACTCGTTAATGAGCCATTTAACATCAAAAAAATCAAATTATTTATATTCATATCTAGCTGATTTTAATTTTCATTTATTTCAACAAAATAAACACAAAGGAAGCTATTTATCTTTTTTTTCTTACTAAGACTGTAAGAACACGAGCAGCTGCTCGCCAAATTCTTGTACCTGGTGTTTACAATCGCAGTTTTGATTTTTTACAGATCTTTAATAAGTACAAGTTATTATCTAACACCACACAAACATAAAATTAATAAATTATGGTGTACTAGGCCAATAAATAATGTAAACTGGCTTGTCAATGTTCCCTATTTGAGAAACATTTGGTACTTACCAGCTCTCCGACGAAATGTTCCACCTCAGATGAGGACCGAACACAGTAATCACTGAACGCAGATAATAATTTAAGCTTGTCCACTGATTTGAATATATTAGAGATCACATTAATGATCAATAAATGTTTTGTGGAAACAAATTGTTGGTTGATGTGTTGATTTTGTTATTTCTTATTAATTAATCAGATTTTTTAAATGTTATCTATACACCAGAGACCACAAAAACTATAGCATAAACTGTCGTGCTTTAAAAAGCGGTTAAAGAGAAAGAAGAACCTATTGATGTGTTTCTTGATTATCTAGAGCAGTGGTCGCCAAAGTGGTCGATATCGACCCCCAGGGGTCGATATAACATTGTTAGGGGTCGATTCGGGCACAGGGATCGATTGGGGGGTCGATAGAAATATATAAGACATCATTGTACGGGAAATATTTAATTCGGTTAACTTGAATTATCTCCATCCTGAATGACAACGCAATTAAGAGTGAATCGTGGGAACAGCGACATGAATAGGACGTGTAAGATGGAGTAAGGTCATGAAAATAGTTACGGAGGCCAATCAAATAGGCCAAAATGACGTATTTACCAACAATCGTCTTTTTTGCTTATCCTATTATAATTATGTAATAGTAAAATAGAGGGGGTCGATAAAAAGTCAAGAAACTCTTGAAGGGGTCGACGGTCAAAGAAGTTTGGCGACCCCTGATCTAGAGTAGCATTATATCCCTTTAGAAAAAACAACCGCGAAGACGCTTGCAAAGAATACAAAGCACATGAAGTAAAGAGGAGGATGGGTAGTTGGTTCGGTAAGTCTCATTCTGAAAGATAAACGGAAGTTGGCTAGCAGCCGCTCTGTTTCATCAGATCACTAATACCTACAGAAAATACACATGAAAATATTTTTAGAAGTATAGTGGCAGAAATTATTGCCTGTGTCTAGGTGAGTGAGTTTGTGAGTGAAAGATTATTTTTTAGGGTGGTGGATTTTGGCGAATCATCACGGATGCGAGAACAGTATTCTAAGATGCGGATTTGTTCATGTTAGAAGTAATGTCTTGAACAAAACCGG
Source organism: Typopeltis vanoorti (assembly GCF_054136105.1). Classification (NCBI taxonomy): domain Eukaryota; kingdom Metazoa; phylum Arthropoda; class Arachnida; order Uropygi; family Thelyphonidae; genus Typopeltis; species Typopeltis vanoorti. The sequence goes on along the minus strand of NC_143563.1, from coordinate 113,192,205 downwards.
ATACCAGGTTTAAAAAAAAAAAAACTGCGGGAGCTGCTGTGTATGATGTGTTTGGCTAGCGGTATAACTGAGCCGGAGAAAATGTTTTGCTTAGAGATATGATATCAAAAATAAGAGAGAGTGGAATGCAGGCTTTCTTGCGAGAAATAAGACAGGACTGTGTTTTGCTGGCACTGAAGTTTTGAAGTTTAGAAGATGAAGTTTTTTGATCACACTTTGATTAAAACTTCATCGTCGGATCATGAAATTAGAGAATATATGAATAAAAAGTTCATCTTGATTGAAATGCATAATTATATTATTTACTGTAATTAATCGAATATTTCTATTATGAGAGTTGGGTTGACTGTCTAAACATATTCGCATCTTATAGTCAGTCGGGTAGACCTGTTTAGAAGTATCAGCATAATAACAGTTGATCATATGGAAGAGATTATGAATGAAAGTCATTTCCCTTGTGGTTTTAAAGCTTGTACAACCAGCTGGATGATTTCATCAGCGGCTCCCTTTTAAATTCCCTTGCAGCGAAAAGCGTAGGTTACCATTTAGGCTAAGGAACGTATTAAGGATCGCTATTGTGTGCCAATCACTTGTGAAGAAGGAATGTAATTAATGAAGCAAACATTATTCATGTCGTCAGTTATAAAGTATACTTCGTGTTTGTTACCCTCTGTGTCATTCGGTGTCTGAAATATTTGTAAGAGTTAATGAAATTTGTGAGTATTTATGATTCGTAATATTATAACGTGCTAGCCTTTGAAAGATTTCTCCCATTAAAGTAAAGGATATCGAGTATGTTAATACTATCCTACTTTTAGTTTAGAAGTGACGTAACATTCTTGCAGGACTGGACTCGTGTATCTACCTATCTCACTATTATATATTTAATGACTCAAAAGTACATGGGAGACAAAAAAAAAAGTACATGAGAGTAAAAGCATGGGAGTGTGTGTGGGGAGAAGAGAAATAGATGGTACAATCGTCCTCAGTTTTAAAAAAAATTTTAAAGCTATAGTACGTAATTGCAGTGGGTGGGCTAAGAAGTTTTCTTCTATTTTCATTACGTTTTTAAAAATATTTTTATCTGGCACAGATACCCTTCTCTAGAGATCAAACATTCGACTTTTTCAAGCCCCTTCATCCGTCTGATGTCCGGTATGACCGTTGTGTCATACCGGACATTCAGCTCCGTATAAAGTCACAAACATCTGTGCCTACCAAAGGGGAAGCTTGTTGGTTTGAGAGCGGATACGCTAACGACTTGGTCAACCAGGCCGGCATTCATTTGTTAGAAATGTCAAGTTTAAGATTTATTCCCCACAGTTATAAATTAATAAAAATGTATATAGCAGTAAAACAGGAAAATAGCTTTCCTTTTAATATCTCACTTGTGTCTTTCACTTCATTACTGAGATAAATGTTAATCTATCCCATTAATGTATGTACTAACATATTGAAATGATTGAAATAATAATAAAACATGGTTATGTGGCTAGAATATTAAAAGGAATGTAAAATATCGCTGTCTTCACTTCTGATCGAACCCTGTTGTCATTTGCTACTTTGCCAGCACTTAATAAAACTCCATAAGGCGTGTCTTGTCTCAAACTTATTTTGAAAAAAAATAATAATAAATAAATAAATAAAAAATAAGCGATTAGCAGAAAAGAAACATGCGATTTTTATCACAAAAATAACTATTAAGATACATTAAAAATGGTCTTCTGAAATAAGATACACCAGTTTTCATGTGCAAGTGGAATACCTTATCCGCGTTATTTTAGATTCAGATCTTCGGGATATTAATTTCCTCACCAACCAGTTGAAAACTTACCATCATGCTTATTCTGAAGATGCTTTGCTTTAGGAGAGATGAAGTACATACCATTTCATTCTATGTACTTCATCTAGTTAGTGATGAATAATTAGTGATATCATCAGCGTCTTAGCAAGATAATACCTGGTCATTTCGCTTTATTTTGTTGTTCTTTTAACTGCGATCAACAATATCTTGAAAATACGTTTGAAAATACAATTTCTGCGGTTGTCCAGCTTACCAATTTCCGAGAATATGCTATAGAGAACACAGATGGAGCCAGTAACATTATTTCATCTCTGCCTTTCTATTAGTACCATTAACATAAGAATGACTTATCCAATTTTGCAAATTAATTTTTTAATATTGTAAATTCTCTGAGAAAACAAGATGCAAGAGTGTGCAATAAAGTACTCTCTTGCTTCGTCTTTTCTTGCATATGAAACGTTTACAAACTAATGTGACTTTAGTCACCCACAGAAGTCAGCCAACGATGAGAAGCACACTGTTTCCAAAAGTACTAAGACAAATTAAGAAAAAAAGTAAATGATGACATACATAATTAGTTCTGGGGATTCTGAGTATAAAGGCATTATAATGACGGGCTTCTAGGTTTTCTATAATAAGTATAACGATTAATTTAATAACTATGACCTTATGTAGAATGTAACCTATGTCTTTTTAGGTTAAATTTAATGGATTAAAAACAAGAACTCCAGGAAAAAATTAAAACCAAGTTTTATGAAAAGTTACGTTACGAGGACTTTATTTTGCGATTAGCCCAAAATGACATAAACTCAAGACGTAAATGCAGAATATAGAATTTCAGTCCGGCCCACCAAAATAAATAAATAAAAATCTGCATAGATACAGGGACAGTTTTCTGATAGAATGAATATCTCAAAAGCAGTATTCAAAAGAAGAAAAGCGGGCACTCAAGTATAACTGTAACATATTAAAATAAGAGCAAAACACTATCGGGGTTCGAATCCCATTTATGACGTGAGGAACCTTTATCATGCCTTTTCATGATAAAGTGGTAAGTTATCCGGTCTCAAACGGAGTTGAAAGGATTTTTCGTCCTTCACACCGCGCAAACCGGCCACAACATTGCCATTACGGGATGCAGCAGAGAATTGACGTGCTGGCTGCATTAATCTGTGGTGAAGTTTGATCAGGGGACTCCACCCATCGTGACGTTGGATGGATTGAAGAAGAATCCTATACGCGTAAGACTGCAACAGAATAATCGAGAAACTACTAGGGCCCTATAAAATGCTTTCGGAAATCGATTCGAATAATCTTACCATAAATAAATAAATTCACAAGACGAATGAAGACGGCCGAAACACAAATTAGTGTTTCTCATCTGGGGATTCGCGACATTCCACCACCATCCACCAATCCAGGATCTGCGAGTTGATCTGTGTTAAAAGGTGGTTAGGTTAAGAGTTGTATGATGAACTTATATCTTTGGTAACCGGTAAATGATGAACATGTACCTCTGGTAAATGGTGGCGTTCCATTGAATGTTTACGACTAAGATGAATTGCAGATGATCAGGATTAGTTTGTATCAAATGAAAACTGACTTCTGAAAATGTTGAACTCTGCATATTGCTAGTTCACCCATTCAGAAACTCTTTGGTCCTCACTGTGACCTTTCTTTGAACTCTGCATATTGCTGAGTTCATCTTATTCAGAAACCTCTTCGGACCTCAATGTGAGGCCCAAAGAGGTTTCTTTCTTCTTTTCTGTCTACTTCATCTAAGTCATCTTTAATCTGCTATTCCAGAGTGATTAGTAATGTAATTTTTGTCAAAGAATTGCTTATGACATTTCAATTTAATTGTTGCTTCTGTAACTTTCTGGACTATATCCAACAGTTTGAAAAGTATAAATAAGAAATAAATTAGCATGTTTAGAAGACTTGGCGACTTGTGTGAAAAGGTTGAGAACTCTAACGGTAGGCATCATACAGAGAGTAAATGTAACATTTACTATCTATTTCGTATGAAAAATAATCAGTTTTTTCTTAAAAATGGAATAAGTGTAATTACTGATTATCCTTACCCTACAGACGAGTAAGCTATGGGAATTTCTTATCTTAATCGGCTTATATGTCGTTTCTTATTCTAGCAGAAGCGTAAAATCTGTAAAATGCAACTTTTCACCGCTTGATTCGACACTGTTGGCGTCGAATCGTGCGTTCTTTAATCACGTTGTCTTCGTTGCATTTGCAACATAACTGGAAGCTCCTTTCTTCTCTATCACAGATAAAGTGGAAGAACTATAACAAGCTCATTCGTGTAAAGAAGTCATTTATTGCTAGCAATTGTCTTTGTTAGTAGACGCATGAAAACCCTACTTCCATTAATGCGACGAATTTATTTGCGTTTTATCACGTTCTAAATGCCAGCTGAGCCCAAAGCCATCATTTGTATTTTCTTATAGAGACGCCCTTGGAGTTGTAAAATATTAGGGAAATTTTTCTCCTTTTTGGCGTTATTTTTTGGTCGTTTACTTGTTTTCGATTCGCCAAATCAGTGTAGGCTGAGGCGAGCGTATTATGTCTGTAAATTGTTCACTGATTGGTTTGTATGTTTTGGAATGAAAAACACGAAGTCACGCAAAAGGAAAAATCTTCTATGAGTGTACGAGAGTGGTTGATTCACCTCATTTGAAATGCCATTATGCCATATTTTTCTCCTACTGTAGTAATAGTAGCAGTAGGGTTTTTCCCTTCCGGAAACTAGGGTACTTTATTTCGCAGAACAGGCAAACTAACTGTAAATCCAAAACGATGTCGACCTACTACAATGGGATTCGGATCCAGATCTCTCATCCAAAGGGCGTTGTCTGCCAACCACTGTACTGAAGGGCTGATTTTTTTTGTGGCTTAACTGAATTGGTGTACGCCGATATGCTAATATAACATGCGCAAATCGGCCAGAAATAATTGTGGTGGGCTTTTTTGATATGGGCTAATGTAACTAGTCTCACACAAGCCTGACAGTTTTCCTTGTTAGCGTTAATAGGTGAAGAACATATCCGACTTAAATACCCAATTTTTACCTTATAGGACTTTCGTACTGGGGAATCAAAAAGTAGTGATAGATATATTGAATTTTAGCAAAACAACTGTCCACTAAGGTTTCGAATATATTGGGACCCTTGAATATCGGAATGGATTTATTGTTTCATGAATGTTAACTATGTTAACAATACCCACCGAAGCTCAAAGAAGTCTTAAAAAAAAAATTCTCTCTCCCACATCACTGTCACAATCATTCTCAAACGTCCGAAACTCTTCCTAATTAAGAACAAAGACTTTTGTTGAAATTTGATGTTCACTTCTGCTTATTTGGCTAAGCAATAGAAACAGACTTTTTTTTTTTTAATAATTCAAATGTAATAATTGTAGTTATTGAAAATTGTGAAATATAAGCAAATTCCAGTTATTTCACGCCACTTTACTCCTATGAAATACTCGTATTTTAAGCCTTCTTAAATGCTTTTTTCTCTCTTTTCTTGTGTGTAGGAAATCGGCTCTTTATTAAAACTAATTTGGTTCGTGTGTGTGTGTGTGTGTATGTGTGTGTGTGTGTGTGTGTGTGCGTGTGCGTGTGTGCGTGCGTGCGTGCTGCTGAATTCAAGTAGCACTTTTGGCATTCGTCTTGATGTATAGGGAGTTCTCGAAGTAAATAATTACGGGATAAACATTGAAAATGTTATGAATTTGATTTAATCAATGCTTAATGAATGAATCCTGATGAATTGGAATACAACATTACTTTAAGCTGTTGTCTGGAAGTTCGAGTGAAGCCCAGTTGTGTTTTTTATTTTATTTTAATGAATGATTTATTATTATTATTATTATTATTATTATTATTATTATTATTATTATTATTATTATTCTGACACCTCCAGGGAGTCCAAGGACTCATCGAGGGAGGTTACCTGCTCTACAACTCCGTCTCCACCATTCAATCACCAACTGACCGTAACTACACCAACGGCATCTACCGTCGACCACCACTGATATTTCCACAGACAATCACAAAAATCCATGCCCATGGCGGGATGATTTAATTTTTTAATTTTTATTTTATTTTATTGAGAATCTGAAACCATACATTTTAAAGTTTAATTTCCTGAAAGTCTACTATTAGTACAAAAACACTCAAATTCAGTGTTATAAAAATACAAAGATAACATAAAAGTTAAAACTAAAAGTCACATGTGTATATACAGTCAGTGTATTTTATTTTTACCATAAACGGTTGGTCATGTTTGCTATTATACCCTTAAAACCTTCAGACTAGAAACGGGGAGAACATTTTATTATACAGGATAATATCGACAACAGGCACATAAAAAGGTATTTACGTTATAGGGGAACTTTAGATAATAAGGAATTCCGTATATTACCCAAAAGTCTTCTAAATAGTAGTTTCAAGCAACTAAGCATGAGTCATCCGCTAATACTAAATCTTAGTACTGTCAACACTAAAAACTAAAATAAAGTTTTAGTGATTGATTTTAGTTTAATAAATAAAAGAAAGGAATTATAAAATGCAATTATATTGTTTGTACGCACTTCCTTACCAAGATGTTCATTCTTGTTATTATAATAGCAACTCTAACTGGAGCCATATATATATATATATATTTTTTTTTTTTTTTTTTTTTTTTTGAACGTAAGTCTGGCACGAGAGGTTCTTAAAATGTCCAACTTTTTCGAATACGGTAAACTTTTGTTTGTCCTACGAGACTTGAATTGCCTGATAATAATAAAAAAAAAATTGATATTTGAGGGTTATACATGTGCTCAATTTGTCTTCATCCAAGCATAGCATAAGTATTTATTATAAACATAGATCTGCTTCTCTCTAAGTAGGAAGTAGTATTTATACTAAAAACAACCGAAGTTTCTTAACGTGGGTACAGTATAATAACATCTTATAGCTCTTGGTCCACCCTTTGCCATATCTTGAAGCCGCACTGCTTAAATGAAGCTATCCCGAAGAACCATTTTTGCTTTTTTATATGTTTAATAATAATAATACTAATAAACATATTAAACGTTTAATGACCCCAAATTACAGTAACTTGAAAAATAAAAGAAGGATTACCAATAAAAATGCTAAACAAGGCCCAGCCATTGTACGTAAATTTCTTGCATTTCTACTCGCATTATATTTATTCACATTTTATTTTATTATGATTTTTATGTTGCCTCCAGTAACACTCCATAAAACATCGCAAAAACAATTTTTTTTTTTGTAATTTTTGAACTTGCTTGAATTAAGAATTCTTGAGTACAGAGATATAATGATATCACAAGTATCACAGGACGGTGTGTTTACAGTTATTTATGAAGTTTCTAATTTCTATTTGGTGGACATTTTCTTAAAATTCAGTTTTAAGTTCAGGTAGTATAACAAAACAAGGCAGTGCAGTAGTTACGGATTCTGTGAGCAGCGCACATATACATTTCAAGAATGTGTTTTATTTATCTGTGATAAAGTTATTATCTTAAAAAAAGTAGAGAGAGAGAGAGGTATTGAAATCACCGAAGGATACTCATGCAGTTTCTATACCGACGATCAGGCGAGAAAGAAAGTTTTTAGTTCTTTGACACCGGAGGTCACTGTGCAAAAGTTCAGTTTTCTCACAGTGTAAAACGCATTGTGTACACACCACTTCGCAGATATCTAAGTCGGCATTAAAAGGTTATTCACCAGAGGCCTTGCGCGCACGCACGCACGCACGCACGCACACACACACACACACACACACACACACACACACACACACACACACACACACACACACACACACACACACACACACACACACACACACACACACACACACACACACACACACACACAATAAAGTATCTATCGGTTTTCATGCTTCGAAAGTGTGTCGCCGAGGACATTTCTTCTTTGTCTGTGAAGCGGAACACCTGCATCTACACTGACCTACATGTGTTCCACCAGCGTTAGCAGACTCGAACCTCTCACGCTCGCTACGTACTGCCTTGAAGCAGCTCGTTGCTCCTCACGCTTTCGCCGGTCTTCTTTAGCCATGTACACTCCAACGGAACTGATGCCCATGAAGAAGAGGAACCCTCCGAATAGCAGGAGGACGATTCCGGTTATCCATAGGGCTTCTGGCTCGTGGGGCGACGACCCCAAGACAACTAGTATAATTCCGGCGGTGAACACGACACCTCCGATCGTACAAGAGAGAACTCCCAGGCTGAAGTAACGCTTGGGCGTCCGTGGATACCCTGAGTAGAAGCTAGACATCATCACTGCACGAGATAATGGTTTCTTTGAACTCTGCTTATGTGCAGTTGACTCCGACCTTCCTTGTCGAATATCTAGAAAGGGGAAAAAAAAAGTGCATTAGACTTAATGTCACATTAGAGGGGGAGAGTGTCAGGTGTCTTGACTATCTCCCAGTTTATTTGATGCACTGTCTATTCCAAGATATCAGAATTTAAGACTTCCAGAAATAGCATTGTAGGACTACTCGACCCAACTCATGAGGGGAAAAAAAGAAAAAAAAAAACCACATAGTTAAAAGTGTTTTCTGGTGTTCATGAGCCATTTATTATTGGCTAAAGGAATAACAGTTGAGGAATAATGCTTACACAATTAATATATATATCATTAACTATTAAAACGAATTCCGTGATTTTTTTTACCAGTTATTGTCTTGGTTGATAACATCTGGACACTTTTCGAAATCATGTTTCTTTTCCTTCCTTTTGTCGAGAATGGAGGAACCGGATGTTTACGTTTATTGAAGTTATGTTTAAAAGTCAACGTCATGCAATTTTAGTACAAAAAAAATTCAATTCATTACAGTAATGAAATTATTCATTTTTAATTCAGTTCTTTCTTTCTTTCTGTTGATCTTCATTTGGAGCAAATCCTTCCAGCCACTGTCTAACATGTTCACTTTATAGGTAACGACAGCTAAAGAACCTTTAAGAAATAATTTCAGTTTTTATTCTAGTGGGAGATAAAGAAAATGCGGAAATATCCCTTATTAGGCTTTTCCGAAGACATTTCATTATGAAATTAAATCGGTGACTTTGTTTCGCTGTCTTATATGCCGCCAGACCCTAAGTCATCAACTTTTGACTCCTTCCAACTGTTGAATTCCCATGACCGGGAAATTCTTGGGCGTCTCTGTCCTTGGGCAGCACAGGAAGTGTTATTTGGCAATCTCAAGTTGCGACATTTAAGTTTATCTGGAGGCTATGTATCCGTACACTTTCTACTCTTAAATAACACTTTTTTTTTTAAACCTTGATACTCATGTACTCTTGCATCTCGTAGTTTAAACATTATTCCCACAGAAATAATGAGGCAGGTGAGAAAACGAGATAGAGATATTTTTTTTAATTTTTTAATTTTTTAATTTTTTTTATTTAACTTGTTAAAATATACATTAGACGATAGGTAACAAGGACTATTTACATATTATAAGTATATAAGTATATATATTACAGAGAAAGAAACATTTTCCTTTCGGGTATATAATAGAGAATGCAATAAATGAATTCAAAATTTACAGTTCAGTTTCAGTCTGAGTTATCTTTCAGATGAAGCGCATTGTCGTCGTCAATCCAGAAGAGGGTGCCAGTTGGATTCCACTCCTCTATGAATTTCGCGACAGTTCTTGTTTCCTTGAAGTACTCAAGTTCCAGTGAAAGACTGCTTTTTAGTTTCCGACGGAGGATATACATGAGGGTTTTTGCAGTTTCAGTGATGGATGGGTGCTGGTTATTTCTTGTCTGTTTTCGGTAGAAGCTGTAGATGACGCGCTGTAACGAATTGTCTTAACGCAGATGAAGAGGAAATTGATTGCATGTTCTGTGTCTGTTTTCTTCTGTGTGGACTAAAGTAGTATTCTTGGCTGTGTGCGTAGTTACAGGTGCTAGAGGCAGTATTTAGGGCATAGGTGATGATCATTTTATTTGCGAGACAGGTTAGATACGTGTGTTCCAAGGTACCTGCAACGTCATAGAAGAATAGACACAGATCCGTTTCTCTTAGCTGAAATTTGTAGAGCTTAGAAGGAGTTGGTAAGATGTTATGCCATAGTCTCCATTGTATGTCGGAATCTGGTTTGGCACACTTCGATTTATATGGCAGATCCCACTGAAAACTGAGTGGTATATGCAGCCTTGTAGATGAGAGGGTTAAGGATGAATATAAGGGCGAGGTTGGAGACACTGACATGAGGAAGTGGTATATTTTCTCGTAGTTGGGAGGAAGAATTGGAAGTGAGGCTTCAGATTGTACATGATGAAATATCGGCCCCGAGCAGTTTCTAGAAGGAATACGGATTTCCTGAGGTGTAGCGATGTCTGGAAAGGTTTTATAATGGAGGCTTGCAACTGTTGATATTGCTTTTCAGTTTTTGGGTACTTCATTGGTAGGCTTGTGAATGCTTTTCACTTTAGGGTCTGGGTTAGGAGGTCCCCTATGACTCTTATTCCTGCCCAGTTCCATGTAGGGAAAAGAAAGGGCTGGCCAGTTGTGAGACTTGTTATGTTTCTGTTCGAAAATAGTGGTTCTGTAAGTACAGTTGACTCTGTTGATCCTGTAAGTGTGTGATGAAGTCCTGTGTTTTTCCACCGCTGTAGAGCATCTTTGTAAAGAGAGAGAGAGAGAGAGAGAGAGAGAGAGAGAGGAGCTTCTACATTTAAAAAAATACAAGAAAATGTTTTATGCATAATGAATTACTAATCATGATTCACAACATTTTTTTAAAGTGCTCCGCCATTCTCCCATTTTATAAAACTGATTTCAACTACTTTCACATAAAGAAAGTGTGCACTTAAGAAAAAAAAATGTAGACTTTATTTAAAATGTTAACTGTGTTTTCATTTGATTCACAAAGCTAAGTAGCATAACATCACAGATGTTATGCTGCTTAAAGAGGTAGATGTACAATTATCAAAGATAACATCCGCAAAGAGGCAAACCAGCCAGAAGAACACACGTAATTTACAGAGATAGTAGACAATGCAGATAGGTTTAACCTCCCTGTTATAAGCAGGTTTTTAAGATAAGTTACTTGGTATGACTGGACATTGAACTTAATACGAAAAATGATGGGATGAGATTTTCTTAATATATATATCCAGAAATTACGGCTAATGAATTTTAAACAGAATCCCTAGGAATGGCAATTCCTAAATGAAACAAAGAAGTTCATTTTTATGAAAGGAGAAGACTGTTTTTTTCCCGGATGATTCTCTCTCTCTCTCTCTCTCTCTCTCTCTCTCTCTCTCTCTCTCTCTCTCTCTCACACACACACACACACACACAAAATTTCTTTCGCTAATATTGAGTTCTTTATAAAATATCAAAAAAAATCTTTCTTATTAAATTCATCACGCCTTTATACCTGAAGAAATAAATATATTTGCATAAAAAAACTAAACTGATTTTAGCAGAGTTTTGGATATCTGCCTGAACATTATTTTGCATGCCAGATCCATTACCCATTGAACTATGGTACCATACAAGAAAAAGGCCATCATCGTTTAAAAAGGATTTGGTTCACTAAGCAATCTCGTTGCCGAGATGTGGAAAGAGGGATAGTAATAGTATCGGAGTGGAAAATTATGTGCTCAGTAACCTGAACAGATCACTATCCTGAGTACTCTACTGACATTATCACAAATTTTTCTCATAATGTGCATCCAGCCGATTCAATAGGGATGGCCACATCCACATTGCACTCTTTCATCCAGGGCACCGTGTGACTTGAGTGGTTATCAATATCCTCTCTGGAAAATGTACAGGAAAGAATATATTCCATTTTAGACTGTAGAAGATAATATAGTGGCATTCCTCCTCCTTTTCTCATTAAGATTAGGTATTTACGTTCCGACTTCACTAGTCTTTCCGTATTGTAGCTGGTCTCCCTCTCTCTTTCCTTTTGGTCTATATTTATCCACTTCTTTTGAGAGTCGACATCTTCCCATTCTATATAAATCGTCTTTCATTTCTCTCTGTATTCCTTGATCTTTTCATTTAAGTTATACATACCTAACTCTCCTTCGTCTTCATTTTTATATGGTCTAGTTTTGTGCATCCTTTAATTGTTCTTAAAAATGTCATTTCTGCTACCTGTATTTTAATTTGATCTCGCTTTTTCACAGTCCATATTTGTGAATCATATAATAGAATGGAGTAGCATTATTTTGTACAATTTTAGTGGGATTTCTTTTTTCTTGTTTTTAATTTTCAGCGTCCTTGTAACTGTTCAACATATTTTTTGAAATTGGTTTTTTTCCCATCTATACCTTTATCGTTTGGATATATTAATGTGGAAACCAGATAATTAAACTGCGTCATATCATGCCATGTCACCCATCCTGTATTTTATCTTCTGTGACTATTTTTGATCTAATATGATCTCGACCTTTAAATATGATAACCATGATATTGATTTCTTTTGTGCAATCCTTAAATTGTATTGTGGATTACTTTATTTAATTCATAAACTGGTTATTGAAGGTTGTCTTCATTGTTTTGTAATACTATAATTTGATCATCTGCAATGCATCATCGTATTGATAGCAGTTCTGGTTAATTGGATGCCTTATTTTGGTTGTTGTTTTCCATATTTTAAGTTTATATATATATATATATATATATATTGAATATATATTGAATAGAATTGAACACAGGCTATCTCCTTGTTTTATACCCTGATTAATTTCAATCTCTTCTGTTGATTTATTACCTAATTGTACACTCAATATATAACGGATATCCATTTATATCAATATTATATACATTGGACATCTTTGTTTCTTCATTATACTTCATAATTTTTCTCTGTATATTTTATCAAAAGCTTTATCATAATCTATATAAGTTCTGCAAATTGATTCGGAAGAAATAGTAGCTCAATATTATTATTTTTAAAATAGATTAGCTTAAAATGTAAGTTTCAATTTCAAATAAAAACATATCAGTTTTTTGCATAAATGAAAACCTAAATCTCTGAATAAAGTATAACTATTATGCCGCCGACTAGTAAAAAAATCAAGAAAAAAAAACGAAACCTATTTAAGATACTGGTCAAAAGCTCTCTTGGAAAGATCCCTTATAATTATACAATCTAGGAATCTTTCTTACTCTATATAGGTGATTCAAGAATATCTTCTTTAGCATACAGGTAGAGCCAATGGTAGTATATTCAACAGCACCTCCTTATGTTAATCAAGCGCATGCTATCCGATACTCCTCTAATTCCTGTGCGCTGACTCCTCCAACTGCACTGTGAGTCTGCAGCAGGGGTTAAAGAGGACACCGTAGAAAGGAGGTCATTCCAATTTAGTCCAGGTATTTCAAAACCGTTGTTTTGTTGCACGTAGGAGATAATGAACTGGGTTACGATGTGGAGTCTCGTGAGCTTGCAGCGTTGCAGAAGGTCACGAGTGCGTGATGGTTAAAATAATTGAGTCGTTTCGAGCATTAACCCTGACAAGTATTAATTGTGGAGCGTGACTTCAAGTGCCAATTAGTTGTTGGAATGGGCCACGTGGCTGGTATGCCGCTATTTTTGGAAAGCACATCTGCTATGGCTTGAATGGAGACAGGAATTGTGTTATGTTTGTTAACGTCATGTGAAAGGATTTGTTTAGGTCTTCGTGGCGTTGAGTCTTCATATGTCCTTTACAGCCCTAAGATGAGCTAAATAGAAGTGCAGAAGTGTAAACTTCTAAGAGTAAACTAGTGTTTCATGCATGATCTTTTAGGATTAGTGAGTTAATCTTCGAATCTGCGCGTTTAATATAAATGATAATACTTGTAGGCTTATCTAGCTCTCAATCATATAAATGCCTTACCATTTTCCTGAAATTTTTCCATTACTGACAACAAGGAAAAATCAGATTCCAATGATCCATGCTTGATGGTTTAAAAACAGCGAAGACCTTCAGTTAATTTAGATAATAAATTTACTTTGAAGGTTGTTTGAAAAATGGCTTTATAAAAGTAAGGTGATGAAATGTTTTGTTCTTGTTATGCCACAGGAATGAAGGCTCCCGTGGAATCTACGCAGAAATTTATCTGCAGCGAAATCCATGCTAATCAATTTGGTCTTTAGTAACGCTGATTCACCATCAGCACAAGTTCTATTGAAGCGTGAGCTGATGCGGAGTTTTCTTTCAGAGAAGGAGAGTAAAGATATCGTTCAGTATTTGCTGTTGTCATTTTCGTGGAATACATTATTTAATAATTGAGTGAAGCAACTTGCATCTAAAGGGTGTCCCAAAATTCACGCAAGATTTAAATTTAGCGCCATTTGTGCTGTAAAGTGTTGCCAACGAGAAAAAAAAAAAACAGCGTGACAGCTGACAGTTCAGGGTTATTAAAAATGGAGCGCTACACGAAAGAACAACGCATTTTCATTGTTGAGCAATATTTTAAAAATAATGAAGGTTTGGCAGCTACAGTTCGCAATTTTCGTACAAAATATGGTCGGAATAGTGATTTAACTTCATCAACTGTGGAAAGATTAATTAAAAAATTCAAGGAAACTGGATCAATTAGTGATCTTATACACTCTGGCCGTCCTTCAACAAGTCGTACAACAGAAAACATCGAAGCAGTTCGTGAGAGTGTTGCTGAGAGTCCAGGAACATCAATTCGGCACCGTGGTCTTAAATTGGGCATTTCGAGAAGCTCTCTACAGCGTATTCTCACGAAAGATTTGCATCTTTATGCTTACAAAGTTCAATTGACTCAAGAACTGAAGCCTACTGACCACACACAGCGAAGAGAGTTCGTTGAATGGATTATGGAACAACAACAAGTGGATGCTTATTTTTCGAACAAAATCATCTTCAGCGATGAGGCTCATTTTCATCTTGATGGCTTCATTAATCGACGAAATTGCCACATTTGGGGCTCAAAAAATCCACGAGTGATTGTTGAGAAACAAATGCATCCACAACGTGTCACTGTTTGGTGCGGATTTTGGGCTGGAGGTATCATCGGTCCATTCTTCTTCGAAAATGCGGCTGGTAAGGCAATAACAGTTAATGGTGCTCGCTATCGCGACATGATAATCCAGTTTTTTGTGCCTAAATTGCAAGATATGGATGTGGACGACATGTGGTTTCAACAAGACGGTGCCACATGCCATACAGCCCGAGAAACAATTCAATTATTGCATGAGTCATTTCCTCGTCGTGTAATTTCCCGTTTTGGTGATCAGAATTGGCCGCCCAGATCATGTGATTTAACGCCGTCGGACTTTTTTTTTTTTTTTTCTTGGGGGTTTTTTGAAGTCTGAGATTTATGCCAACAAGCCCACGACCACCCACGCCTTGAAGGAGGAAATTGAGCGCTGTATCAACGAAATTCAGCCACATTTATGCAAAACGGTCATGGAAAATTTCGACAAAAGAGTGCATATGTGCCAGCAAAGCCGTGGAGGCCATTTACCCGATATGCTATTCCATGCATAACACTATACTGTATACTTTATGAATCAATAAGAAATTACAATTTTTAATTAAAAACCTGTGTCTTCTATCAAAATTACTTCTTGCGTGAATTTTGGGACACCCTGTATTTGTTGAATTGCTATAAAATAAGCTAATCGATGATCATTCCCAGATTCGGGACCTCTTCCCTCCGGCCTCTCCATTATCTTCTTTTCTACTTTACAGACAAATTGACCGTGCTATTTTTTCTGTGTCTATATTAGGTGCTTTAGAATTAAGGTCGTTTGACTATGTTTCCTTCCAATCAGAGATCGGAACTAAATCTGAATGCATTAGAACATTTTTTTGCATTTGTGATATTACCAGGACATCATTAATAAACAGAAAGACAATTTTCAAATAATGCATTTCAAAATGTCTATCTAGAATTCAAAAATCCAGGGTGTTTTTCCCTCAGTTTTCTTAGAATAATGGCCAGAAGTTTGTTATTATGAACTTTGATTTTAAAAATCGCTTTAATGATTTAATAAAACAGCTTCATACGTTTACAACAGGAGTTAGCACTACCAAACTTATATTAACGATTGGTTAAATCTTAAAAAATCAAATAGATTTTTATCAGAATTCTGTATTTTGAAAAAAAATATTTTTGAATGTATTGGAAGTAATCTTTCAAATCGTAATACTGTATGAAGTTAAATGTGGGTCACCAAGGGACCGATTAAGCACAATATAAGGCTCCACGGTCACTGGTCAACCTGTTCCGCTTATTTCCATCAAAAGGACTCTGACATATCCAGGAAATATTCCCGCTGTAAAGGGTTACTTTCCTAGTTGGAGGAAATGCCAGGTAGACCCACTGGGTGGTAGACGACTTTCATGTCCGGTGAAACACCATTTTACTTGAAGCTTGAAGTGGCTGATGTATTTTTTTGGTCTCTAGAGCAGAGATTTCCGCTTCTGTTTAGCACGTGTGAAGGGAGGTGGAGAAGAAGTTGGAATCCAGACCAGAGATTACAGCTTCAATCCCACCTCCCTTCAAACATGTAGTGTAACAGATGCCCCTCAAGGGCTCAAGTAAAGGGGTTTTGGTAGGCCACCTGTAAGATAATTCACGTGATCGAACCTGAGGTTAACCCACCAGGAAGCTTCGCGATCAGTTAGTGTCTAATCTTATCTCGTATATATTGCTAGATTTTTCTCCGATAATGCTAGTTTTTTCCCGATGGAAATTTAATAATATGGTAATGCTTGTGACTTTGACAGGGTTATAATATGAAAGGAAGAACGGATGCCCTCGGAATGAGCGACATGTACTATGTTTCCTTTTTATTTGACCTCTAAAACATCGCCATGATAGTAAAATCAAATTAGTGTGGTTGCACTGCTGCTAAACGTCTTCCTCAAAAAATCATATTAAAACTCACAGAAAATTAAAAAAAAACAATTTCTTTCACAGCTACTTCATCAGTCTTCGCGGCAGAAATCTAAATGGTATACATCTCCAACTTAGAGACATATATGCCTGACATCTGTGTTTGACCGAATCCCAAATTACAGCTACAAAACCACAGTCCACCTTAACTGTCCACTGTCCAAATTACACCAAATGCTTCCTTCTGCCACTAGGTTGGCACATGTGCTTTTGTCGAGAATCTTGAATCCCCCCCCCCTTCTTCTTCTCAACATTCGCTTAATGCTTCATTTTCCCATTTCATCAGCTGCCTCTCCCATAATTCTGTATCATATGGCCAACTTTTTTTTTTTCGTTATCTCTGACCGTTTAACTTCTTATCTTTGACGCTTAATTTCTTGGTCTATCTACCCAAGCAGTGATAATCTTCCTCAGTGACCTGATTTAATGCCCCAAAAAGTGATATTTAATACTATCAAAAGACAAAAGCGCTGGTATTTTTCTGTTTCGCGAAAATACACTGCAGTAAAGGTTTAATAGCATTACAAGTTAAAAAAAATAATAATTCTCCAAGACGATAAATGGCTGAGTCTTTTTCCTGTTCAAGATTAGCTAAATTGCAAATACCAATGTTCTTTAGCTTATTCAATTCAGTTGCTTTAAGAATATGACTCCCACTGGGTGAAGAGTTACCCTTGACATTTTCTTAACTTTGTTTTTATTGAATTAGCAAGATAAAGATATTATAGCTTCTGTAGACGAGACGTTAAATATTTCTGAAGTTTCAGATAAAGTATTTCATTAAACTTCTACACTTGAAAACTTTTTTTCGTCCACAGTAAAAAATAATCAGCACTTTTGGTCTTTTTTTTCACTTTTCAAGTTGGTGTACTTATGGAGAAATCCCATCTATTCAAGAATAAAGCGTTTTAATGATATTCAATAATTACAAGAGCTAGTCTTGTGATATGCTACTCAACAAAACTTCAAACTGAAGAAACTCAAATTATAAATATTTCTACGGAACTCATGAAATCTTCAGCTGGTATTAAGTTTTCTTTTTTTCTTTTTTTCTTTCTTCTCAAAAACAAATATGAAATATACGGCGGCGTTAGAAAATTCCATTATCACCTGGAAGAAGATGTAATATATGTTTATTGCAAATGATCTTTACACGTTGAAATGTATTGCTTAAAAATACCTGGGAAACTTACCGAAGTGAAATTTCCCGCATTAAGAACACATTTCACAGTTTCTAGTACATTCAGATGATGCTGACTACTGGTTGGAAGCCATTAGTCTAGACTTTCCATTTACTTTTGATATTTGCAATTAATGGAGAATTATGTCCATTGCGTTCAGTAGCCGAACAGACCGTGGACGTTCGTCAGGCATTTCTCAGAAGCCCTAGAAAGTTAATAGTTTCCCGAATTAGAGAATTGATTATTTCTCAGGCGATTGGAAAATCGTACGAAAGAGAATGAAAATGAACAACCACCGATCCAAAAAATCAAATCTAACAATAAGACGATCCGATTCATCTACTGTTGTGAAGTGAAAAAATAATTTGATATTTTAAATATCATTTGATTACCTTTTTTCTAATGAAGTTTCCTTTCATTTGTCGAGAATAATTATTGAGTATAATCCGGAGTTTTTGAGAACAGCATGGAGTATACCAGGAACAACAGAAAAAGTAACAGGAATCTAGGTGACCAAATCTGCACGCAGTAATCCATATGTGGCCTGATCAAAGCCTTATAGAAGGGAATCATAACGTGATATGACCGATATTCCTAGTTACTGCTATGTGGCTAATTTCCTATCAATGGACTGAAAGAAAGATGGAAGGGCCTAGCTATTGATTGACTGATGTGTAAATATTGCATAAGTTGTGGTAAAAATCACCATTGCTTTAGGTGATCAACAGTGCTTGCAAATAAAATATGAGAGTCATTCTGCGCCTGTAAACTTCCAGTTTTTTTTAACTGTTGTAAGTGCAGTGTTTGTTATATACTGTAATCTGTCAAAATTATCAAGGGATAATGAATAATTTCCACTTGACTTATTTACAGATTTCAGTTTAAGTTTTGTATTTAGTACTAACAAATACAAGTGAAGAAACTAATTATGTACTGCTCTGTGCTAGAATTACCCGCCATGTTGTTGCTGTGAAGTGACAATGCTGTCCCACAGAAAGAGTGATCTTATACATAAATCGCACTAAGATCAAAACTTTAAAAAAGACAATTTTTTTCAGATGTTTATTAAACAAAAAGGATGTAGTTATATCTATACAAAAGAAACACGTCTGTCTCTCATGTGCATTGGTTTCTAATCCACATGCTGTAAGGATATTAACTAGTGCTTAATATATTTAGTCATGCTATTAAGATTTTGATACAGCACGACGTATGGCTGTGTTTCAGCACTCCGTTATTAACCAAAACCTGGTTGTTTGCGCAGTTCCATAATTCATTATGTATAGAGTGTGAATAATAAAGCGACTGATTGGAATGCGTTTGCAAAATATCTGGCTTTCGTATCTAGATAAACAAGTTGAAACATTGTCTGCCAAACAATGAATAAATTGTAGTAGGATTCTCTTATGTTGATGTTAGCTTACCGTCACAAAAATAGGAGACTCTCATTATTCAGTTTTATCATGATCGAACTGACATGTCGATCTATTGAGAGAGAGAGAGAGAGAGAGAGAGAGAAAGATGCTCTCTTTATTCTAGATACGCCATCATAGTCGAAGGGAATGCAGTTGATCTTAACGGGAAACATGCGATGTTTACAGAATATAAGGATATTTAAGTTAAGCTGCCTCTTCCTCGAATTCTGAACCTTCTCTTACGAGTTCTCCAATTGGATTCCCTTTTTTTTGTAGTTTTCAGAAAATATTATAT
Source organism: Typopeltis vanoorti (assembly GCF_054136105.1). Lineage (NCBI taxonomy): Eukaryota > Metazoa > Arthropoda > Arachnida > Uropygi > Thelyphonidae > Typopeltis > Typopeltis vanoorti. The sequence continues at coordinate 113,172,560 of NC_143563.1, read as the reverse complement.
CAGTGTGTGTGTGTGTGTGTGTGTGTGTGTGTGTGTGTGTGTGTGTGTGTGTGGTTAGAAAGGGGAGGGAAAGATTCGAAGGCTGATATTTTTCCATTCAGTCATTTTCTATGTAACACATCTGTGACCCTGTAACGGAATGCGATGCTAAAGAAAACTGGTTACTCAACCTTGATAGTGTAGAACATATCTGGTGATTTCGTTTTCCCGTTCTTTACCTTTAATGTTACGAGTGTGTGCGTGTGTGTGTGTGTCGTGTGTGTGTGTGTGTGTGTGTGTGTGTGTGTGTGGCCTTGAATTTTTCTTTGCCTTAGCAGGGGTAAGGCAAAGAAAACGTGTGTGTGTGTTAGGAGAGCAAACTTTTGCTCTCCTAACACACACACACATATACATAAGCCATTTTATTATTCATAAATTCCTTACACTCTTGTTGATATCCCGATACTGCTGTAAGGAATTTTGAGCAAGAACCCCCCTCCTTTACCATTTGGTACTTTTAAGTCAAAAGATGATTTAAGTAGTGCAATCTGTACACCAAAGCGCTTACTGCTTTATGTTATCTTTCATTGTATGTTCTTTACTTCCCTAGAGCTGTCAGTCAGTGACGTCTTCTTCCGACTGAGAAATTGTGAAATTTCAAGTAGCATTTCATGGCACTTTCAGAGCAGATAACAATTCAGTTTCGAGCCCATTCGAATAACTTTATTGTAGTTTCGTATCAATATCCACAAAATATGCAAACTCTGAATTATTCGAGAAGAAGAATGAAGGGAGATTAAAATATGCGAAAGATTATGTATGTGTTTAACAGCATATAATAACGAACGAATTGGAAATTTATCTCGGTGGATGCACCTCATTTCGATCATGATTTTGATGTCAATTAGTTTACATGACTGACAAAAACTAGACAGGTGGCACAACTGATGTTTTTCTTGCTTTATTTCAGGAAAACCATTAACGTGAGGAAACAGTTTATTCAGGTTAAGCAAATACGAGGTCATATATACAGCAGAGTGTGATTAATTGCATGAACCAAATTCAGAATTGCTTCCACTAATAACAAGATCTTTTATCTTTTTCGAAACTGTGTATTATGCAAAATGCTGCGGGTTTAAATAGGCTGAATGATCTTTTACGTAACACGCAGTCCTCCATCGTAATGTTCGTTAAGTTATCAAGAGAAGTTTCTCCTCAGCACATTTACAGCAGTAGCTTTTGTAGTTCTCTTAGTGAAGCATATAAAGCTTAAGTTTTAGCTTAAGGAAGAACGTATTAAACATTCAGGTATCGAGAAAGAATGTGCAAGAACTTTACTTTTAGGAGGAAATCATTTATTCATAGAAGGAGGTGAAATAAGCTCTTCTTGTGTTCATTATACTGGTGGATTCGATTTGTCAGGTAGCAGTGTTATGCCATGAGGGCTCTGGACTCGCTACTGTCTCTCGCTCTGTTTTTAATTGCGCATATTCTTACTAACCAAATTCAGGTTTACAAATACATCAGCACACGATACTTCCGGTTTTTTTTTTTTTTTTGTATAATTATATGTATCTATAGTAGGCAATAGATCTTCAACGATCCCAGATTTTTACCAGATCCTAAGCGAACTGGTAAAATTTTTATATTATGGTATATGAAATGTCTGACCGCCAAAATGAGTCGATCGGGATGCGATCACAGCGCAGAACTGTGATAAAATATTTTATATTTCATTTTTTATATTATTATTAGTATGAATGATTTCTAATCACTGACGACTAATAGTCTGATAGCTGACGTTTAAGTTAGTGCATAAAAATAAACATCGTTTATTTTTATGCGATTATTGCATTTTATGTCACACATTATTTCATGTCTATTTGCGTTATAAAAACCATGACTGTGATTTGCTGTGCCTAAATCACTTCACAGGTGCAGTGTGCATGCCTGTGGTTAAAGCGAACTGTGGTAATTTGTTTCTTTTTTCATTTATTGTCAATTTACTTTTAAATTATTTGCATTACAGTACATATTTATGTCCCCAAACTATACGGACAGCGTAAACGTGAATTTCAGGATACGGAATCTTTAAAGACAGAAGCAGAAAGCATTAACTTTAGAAGAGAAGAGAAGCAAGAAACTTAGAAAATTGAATATGTAGACTTTGGGCCAATGAGTATAAATTATAAAAGAAAATACACTGGGTTTATTCGGTCATAAACACTATTAATACGTGTAGGTTTCTTCTGCATTAGAATGATATAAAAATAAAAGAAAGGCTAAACTACTTGTGGCCATAAACTACAGCATTATTAAATTATATATAAAGCATGTAGGAAACGTTACAATATAAGTTAAAAACGAAATCACGTGGGAGCCAGCACCAGTTAGCTATTATTCAGCATTGTGTGCAGATAGATGGCTGAAAAGTTGAAGTCCGCAGTGCCGAAATATGTGACGAGTGATTTCCAAATATCACACAAGATCAGTCCTTGTTTCTTATTGAATGTGCCTTGTAAACGGATAATCATGGTGAATTCTTTTATGCTATGAGTGGGATTGCGGTATATATCAGTTTAGATGTAGGCCTGTGGAAGGATGACAGGGACTTTCCTCCCGGAAATTTCTGGTCTCTCAGAGCAGGCTTACTGATTAAAATAACACATGCGATTAACAAACATGATACACTGGTCTGATAACCCTGGATGCTTAAGCTGTGATTCAAAAACAACTTAACCCAATCCTTCCCGTTCGCCACTAGCTAATAGGATGGTAGGTTAATGGAATTGTAGGCTACGATGAAGACGGGAATTTCCAAGTTCTTTTACTGAGCTATGCAGGCTTTGAATACGTCTGTAGATGAATATTTCCATCATGCACTATAAGTATCCTATAAAGAAACCTATGCTGCTGTACCGAGGATGTCTTCACATTTTGTTCTTTGATTTGGAAAACTGGATTCGAGTCCAGCTTATGAATCTTTATACGTTTCAATTGAAAGGGAGTTAGTCAGAACACATGCAAATAACAGACATAATATACTGCTTATTTATCCCGAGTAAGATGGAAAAATTCTACTCTTACATGACAAATGAAAAAAGAAGAAAAAAAGAAACAGTGCAAATAATGACTTACGCTCAAAGTTTGAGTTGTCTTGATAAGGGCCAGATAGTTTGAATCATGATTCATCATGAAAACTTGTTCTTCTTTTGTTAAATGCAGCAATCATTTAACTCTGACATTCGGTACGAATTTCATTAAACTATTTTCCTTTTTTCAGTATTTCAATTAAGCGAATTTAGTAGGTTAATGTTATAAACTAACCTATTAAATTTCCTTTGAACCAATTAAGCTCAACCTGTTAAACTTTCTGGTAGTCATTTACTATACTTGAATTGCTCTGTAATTTTTTTTATGTGTGTGTGTTTACAAGAAGAAATTCAACTGACAATGATTAGGGAAGTAGGAATAATATAATTTTACATCTGTGCATGTTTTTTAATGACCGTAATAACATTTAAAACAGCACTTTTTTTAAGAATCGAAATACGTGCAGAAAAGTGGACTCAAATACACTTTATTTAAGAATAAGGAATATTCTCCAAATACGCATTTAACGAATTCGCATAACAAGTGCACCAAACCAAGTCATCCTTTTAGATTGCAATGATATGACCTAAAATTCTTCGTTTCCAAAAATAAGCAACACCAACAAAACTCAGCAAATGTAGGATATAGCAAAACCCATAAAAATGTAACTGCTATACCCTGTAGAAAAAGTAAAACAGTCCTTACCTATAGACATTTGAAAATTGGGGACAAGTCTTGCAATAATCTCTAGTGAAGCAAGGAGTTTTATAATAAAAGACAGACAGCATATCAGGTTTGCTCAACCGGACTTTTTATTTATTTATTATTTTAAGCGGGTCACTTGATACGACAGCAAAATCATACATTAAATTCTATCTTCTGGTTGCACTTCAGAATAATAACAAACTACTAAGTGATTGTTCTAGGAACATATTAATTCTGTCTCAAGTAGAGCAGATCCTTGTTTAGAAGACGAACCTTGAATTCTGCATTACTTTTCCCATCGTATACAAGTACTGCTAGCTTTTGCGAATGCGATTAATGTGGTGCAGAAATCAAACAGGATGAGAAGATTGATTTCATTAAGTTTAATAAGGAACACAATTAAAAACTATAAGCTTAATACAATACTAATAACTTCTATGGAAGAAACTCAAGATGAGCCATTTGTCGCATGTAATGTCTTATTAAAACCTACACGTTCTCTACCAACAACAAACATCTATTAATTAATTACGATTTGGAGATTTTAATATCTTACACTTCAAAAATACTCATACGTCTCTGTTGAGACATTCCAACTATACTTTTTCTCACATAAATAGAAGGATTATCAGTGAAATTTATCATGATAAATTAGACAAGAGGTTCCAACTTTCAAAGTTGCACCTACATTGCAAATTTGTCATCACCATCTGAAAATTTGCTGATACCCCTTTAAATGCACATACTATCTGTTCTTTATATACTGATTTATGTATATCTTTTCGTTCATTCTAGGTATAATGTATACTTTTTATATTGTTAATTATTTTTATTCTAAATTGGATGCCCAAAGATTCCAACCTTCTGATATAATGAATCGCCTGATGAAGCATTGAAAAAACATGCGAATGGACTACAATCAAGAATCAACTCGAACATGCCATTTCTGATTCATTTCGAGACAAAACTAAATATAACGGATTTTATATATGTTGGGAATTTGTGATCCCCAGAAAGAATCTATTCAATGCGTTTGCTATGAGTTTATATTTAAACATAAGTTATGATCTTATGTTTGAATATAAATAAATGAATAGTTTAAATGCAGACTTGAAAATGCACCATTATTTGGTCTATATAAAAGAGTTCCATTAGCTTACGTTAGTTTCTTATCCCATCCTCAAAATGTTTACGGCTTCTTGTGAATAGCACTCTCATAAAAACATGAACAAAGGAACGAACAAATCACATATTATCAGCGTTATGTATGATGAAGGTAAAATAACAACGCATGAAAAACACTTTTAGAAGAGTCTGTTTTGCATATTTAAAATGCAACCTTTTCTTATTTTGATAAAGTTAAGTAATGTATATCATTATCAGTTCCTGTTATGCAATATACAAGGTTCTGTAATAGGCTGGTTGAAATTATGGTCTGTTAACTGAAAAAAAAAAAACAGAAGAAAGGTTAGTTTTCTTCTACTTTCGTGGAAGAAAACTAACCTTAAGACGAAAGCATTCTTATAAATAGTTCTTCGCGTCCTATACCGAAATTCGAACCCACGTCTTTTTAAACATCGCCAATATCTACTGAGCTGCTGAAGCTCGGATCCTATGATAGTATAAATAGATATTTTAGTTTTATGCTTATTTATGTACCGTTTGCATTTACTTAAATAGCATTTAACATCCGTGGGGACGAATGAGTTTTTTTTTTTTTCAAATAATTAGTGCAACTCACTGCTGTTTTTCCTTTCAGATAAAACGCACCTAAGTATAGAATACAGCTGTGGAATTAATGACATAACACAATAAAGTTCACTTATTTATAGCTATCTCTGCAAATGGGACTATGTCTACGTAAATGTAAATGCTGTTTTGTCCTCAGGAAAAAAGCGATTCGAATATTTTGAGGATAGATCCCTTTCCTATTTCGTCGATAAAAATTCCAGAGCAAACTTAAAGTGCAGGAATGATGGTGGCCAGTTCGGCAGAGCAGTAGCTATGCAAATAGCTATAGAAAAACACAAGGCCAAAACGTTTATGAGAAAGAGATTGGAGGGAAAATGTGTAAGAGAGAAATGGGATAGTTTCAAGCATTTTTACGGAGGTTTCTAGTTAGTGGACCATCTCAAATGAAAGAACAGTCTGTGCGGCCGAATGAAAATTTGAAATTTAGTCTTAGGAGTTACACAAGTGGGAAGTATTGTTTTTGATCAATACTTCTCACTTGTTGGCAAAAGTTCGATGTTTAAGATATTGCTCATAGAAAATCTTGAAACTTGAAATTCAGGATTGTGGAGTTCCTTGAAGGAAGAAGAAGAATAAGACGAAGAATGGGGTCTACTGTTATCAGCATAATTATGGATAGGATTTGAATTTCGTGATGTAAGGCCATCGATGTACCCTACCATTGATAGGGAAATCTGAACAGAGGAACCACCTTTGCATGTCATGAACGACAAGAGAAGCGGGTGGCGCCCAGTTTACAGCGAGGACAAGGCAGAGCATAAGGAGTTAGCTTGGTAAGGGATCTGTATGTCAGATCAAATACCCCAGTATGTTCTGTTTTTGCCTTATACTCGATCAAATACCCTAAAAATGTCACCAGAGATCTCCCGAGATTCTGCAACCCTTCCCACAGCTGACATCCAAAGGTTAGACAGGCGATCTGCTGTGGAACGAGACTGGCGAAATCCATATTGGTAATCGCTAATTAATTAGTGGGCATCAGGTAGTTAGGAAGTTGGCTGCAGATGAGCTTTTCCATTGTTCAAGAGAGATTTGAGGTCAAGGAATGGGAGAATAAATTGATGGCTGAATTTTATCTCTCTTTCTAGGGACTGGCTGGCTATAGTCTTTATTTTTATGCCGTAAGCTTGTTTAATTTTTAGGCATTGTTCTGACAGGTTAATACTAGATGTCTTTAAATTAACTTTAAGCCCAATGTTTCTCATTTGTTTTCGTTTTGATTAAATGTATTTTTTTCTGATTTTTTCCGCTCTGAATTTTGTAAGTTCTTCTAAATAAGGTATGCACGATACAGGAGGGTGCATGGTACAGTCAAAAATTCCATAGCTCTGTAATGGTGATCTGTTCTTAACACGTTGACAACGTTAAGATAATGAATTGGGAGTAAAGATTTAAGGTAATGAATTAGAGTAAACCAAAGCAGATGACAGTGCACCCACGTTGAGTTTCCCAGAGCTAATTTCGCTTTTCCTCTTCCAAAATTAGATAGCTTATATTTATCTAATTTTCTTCGCATCCATTGGAGTCTGCAGGTTTAGCTTCTTTTTATGGAATCTCATAATGATATATATACAGTATATATATATATATATATATATATATACAGGGTGTTCGGGATAAATTTGACAGTTTCGTAAGGAAAAAGAAAATCTTCTTTGTATCTATTAAATTTAATGAATTGACAAAAAAACATTACAGGCAGAGTTAATTACAATACTATCAACAAGATTTACTCAAAATAACCACCATTAGCATCGATCACAGCTTCAATTCTGCTTCGGAACCTCGAACAAGCTGATGCTACAGTCTCCCTGGGAAGGGCCGCAAAAACTGTTTTAATTTTATCCATTAACTGGGCTTTTGTATTACTGGAAGTGCGATTGGTGTCTTTTTCAACTGCGCCCCATACAAAATAATCCATGGGGTTAAGGTCTGGGGAGTTTGGAGGCCAAACATTTGGACTGGTGAAGTCGTAGAAATTTTCAGACAACCATTTTTGACTTTTCCCAGAGGTGTGGCAAGGGGCCGAATCCTGCTGCCATACATACGGCCTACCATTGGCTACCCTTGTTATCCAGGGCTTGACTACAGTTAGCAACTCCACGAACAAAGCCCGAATTCCAATGCCAGGGTTCTTCAACACCTGTTCCTGCAGATTTGCGAGGAATTCTGCTGTACGAACGCAATCAGATCGTCTGCTAGGGATCTTTCTTCTTGCTACATCCTCGTAGTCACCATTGCGAGTCTCTAGTTCATGCCTGATTGTTTTTACTGTATTCAGGGAGCATTGGGCAGCAGTCGTAATATCCTTATTTTGATGGCGGGCACGAATCATCATGATACAAGTTATTCTCTTCCATGATTCAGGTGGGTTCCAGCTATCCATCCTTTCTGACATCTTGTATATGAATGAAGAAGGGTCCAAACTTTTAAATGAAGAGAAGTGTGTGTTAATACATGTAACTTACGGAAAAATATAATTAATTATAAATATGTCAAATTTATCCCGAACACCCTGTATATATATTTTAACATCAGCAGATTTTTTTATTAGTTATAAAACTCCACATCACGTAAATGCCTTCCATTTTCTGCTTCACAAAGACGCGCCCTTTGTACGCATGTTCCAGGACTTACGGGTCGCCCTGTATTTCTGACGTCGGTGACTGTTCCCATATCACTTTTCAGGGAACCAGCGTCATCTGTCCTTCAGCTGGAAATACCTGGATTCGAAAATTCTTCGAAGACTTAAGAAATCTTTATAAGGACTTTTCAGATTAATGACTTTTGCATGTAATGAGCTTAACTTACTGCTGTTTTTCTTAAATAACAGTATAGAAAGTAGTAGTGGAGTTCAGTAAACTTCTTCATCTCTCTCTCTCTCTCTCTCTCTCTCTCTCTTATGGGGGGGGGGCTGCGCACAAACTGGTCAGAGAATACACACACTTAACAGACATAATACACTGGCCTCGTGGCATTAGTTGCTTCTGCCAGAATCTTAATCAGACCAAATATAAGTTTCGTTGTTCTTTCGACAGAAGATCGATTCATTCTATGACACTCACGCAATTATCACACCGAATGTGTTTGCTCTGTAATAATAGGGTGAGCTCTTGCCCATTCCCCATGCGCTGTTAAAAGCTCATCTTATCTTCTCAAATAAATGATCTTCTTTTCGCTGCGTTCTTCAAGAAACCGGCTTCAGCCAGCCAGCGTGATTACCTCATTGTTCTATCTGTTCGGCTTCCGGATTGCTAACTGGTAGTCCTAAAAGTTACAGTTCAGATGATGGCCTATCGTTGGGGGAGGAAGGTCATGCGAGCGAATTTACTTCCCTGCTGGCACTTAAAGATAGTGGGTACGTAATGCGTTGAACCGGAAGTATTATACACTCATGATCCAAATTGTTCACATCCTTCCTTCATATGTAATGACTGTTTCTCATGAACAACTTATACAAAGAAAACTTGGCAACTTAATCTGGCCCACAAAATCACTCCTCCTTCCTCTCTTTATACAATAGACACTTTCTTAGACTCTTCTAAAAAAAAGAAAAAGGACTTCGGAAAAATATATTCATTATAGAAATGTACAAATTCAGTAATTTCTCTTCACCAACTTTAATGAAAGTTTTAAACAAATCCCTTGTTTTGTTCATTAATAATCAATGATTTTATAATGCATTGCTATTCATAAAAAAGCTTCAACTGGATTAATATAAGAAGCGTTTCAACATTTTAAATAATAAAAAATAACATCTCAGCGCAATTCTTTCTTCTCTGTAACAGAAAATTATGGTTTAAAATATTCGCTGAAGTATATTCCTAAACGAAAAAGACTCATCTCTTGATTTCCAGTGCATTTCAACATTAATCGGCATTCTGTCTAAGTTCATTAAAATTCATCCAGCAAAGTCATACGCTTAAAGACCGACACACAAAACTCCATTAATTTTTTTTTTAATATTTGTGCAAAAAAGGTTGTTGATATATTTTCTTACTTGTGATCCCACAGGCTGTGCTTTCCTTCATCGCTTCTGATATGGTTAGCATCAAAGATTCTCATCTACCTTTCATATATTAGTCGCTTCTCTGAAAAATTGATGTCTTCCCATTCTAGTTATAGTCAAATATATGGCTAAGAAAGTAGGTGATTTGCATTGTCATTAACTTTTTTAAAAAAAATATTCAGAATATCAGTACATAATACCTATAGATATTTGCATGACTTTGAAAGGTTAAATTTAATCTTTTCGTATAATTTTTATTGAATATGTACTTTATTCATCGTTTATAGCTAGTAATGTATAAAGTACGACATATGTAATCCTGTAAAGGACTGTTGACTCTTCAGAGGATTATAAAACTGGTTTATTCAAGACTTTAGAAACTAGTGAGCGTGTAGTTTCTCAACCCGGTGTCTATGCACATCGCGTGCTCTGAAGTTTCTTTGCCCATTCTTGTAAGGTGAGGGAAAAAAGCAAACTCACTTTATCTGACATTAGTTCGGTTGTTTATACCTTCAGTGTATTATGTGCCGCCTAACAAGCGAAATATTCCGATCATAAACCGGAATGTTATTGTCATCCTTAATTAGAAGCCATTCTCCTCTAGTTATCCTGTGACACGCAGTTTCTTATCAAGATCATTTTTGTAGGTAATCGTGATTAATACAAATTTCTTACATCGACTGAATTGCCTATAAATTTGGGAAAATAAAATAATATAGTGATTAATTGCTTTCTTGAGAAATTCATTTTTATAATTAAATGTTTCATTAATAAGTCCAAATCGGTTTCATTCTGCGCCAGTGGAACGTTATTAACCAGTAGATATGAATAGTTAATAGTTATGGATTCCGGGTTTATTGTATGGTTATTAAATTTGAAGAGAGATAGTTCTTTGATTAATATTGTTCTGTTATGCTTTTCCCCTCTATTTTTTGCTTACTCTGCTTTACAGAAATTTATAATTTTTTACAAACGACTCGCGTTAGCTTCAGGGGAACGCTGCTAATTAGAATATGTAAATTGTCATGTGGCTTAAGAATCAGTTATTAACGCATGAAAATGAAAAGACACGGAAGTTGTCCGCATACTTATAATTACAAGATGCGACATTACAGTATAATCGCTCCTTAGTGTTTTTTTCATAAGCTACTACGGAGTGAAAATAGAAAGTCTGAATGCCTTTATCTCTCGTCTTTTTCTTATTTCTCTTCCTCTTTATAATAGAAAGGCTGCGTCTTGAAAGTGGGGACAATTTAATGTGGCAAAACACATACATAGTAACTGATGAATACAATTTCAGAATTATCTCCATATCCATCTAATGATAAATATCCGTGAAGGAAGAAGGTGTTTTTTATGTGTTTATCAGCTTCAGAAGCAGCTGGTTACACGATCGCTCTTTCTTCCTCATTCATATTACACCTTTTTGTTGATAACTTATGCCGAGGGACAAATATATTTCTTTTATGAGTGAAACAGATATCTCCCCTCATCTCATCTTCCTTTTCCCCTCTTTTACCTTGCGGTGTCGAGGGTTTATTAATCATCGGCCATCAAACCGTTCACAGGATAAGGTGGTCAGCCTTACGCCCCGGTGTATCCTATGTCTATAGTGTTGAGTTCTCAAGGCCGGTTTGCCTGCTTTGCGGGATGAAAACCCCCCAGATAAACTGGGGAGAAAACCCTACTGTCCACGTCCAAGACCGGCTAACTTGGCTATGGCTGAGGAAGATCCTTCAGCTCCTCACGTCACCGACGGGAAGTGAACCTAGGACACTCCTTCCCCAGGCATATGGTTGCGAGGCGCACAGCCACTAGGAACCGCGCGGACCCGAAACAGATCTACTTCTCGTAAATCAATACGCAAGCTGTATTGTGTTCTAGAGATTTACTTAGAAGGCTTCTTAGAAAAATATTAGTAGTAGATGTGTTTTCTCGATAATAGTAATTTTTACGGAACATGTTTAATCACGATTGAAATATATTAAAATGTTCTGATACGTATTTATATTAAACACATTAAATATTGATACTAAGATGGATCAAATTTACGAAAACTTTATTATGATCAAGTCTCAGAACATCCTTACTGCCATTTACAAGGGTAACGAGGGATAGAATAACAGGCTGAGTAGAATAGAATCTTTAAAGTTAATATTTGTACAACCGCGATGCAATATAAGGGATTTTTCACCTTCACATGAAAAAACTTGCAAAGAGCTTCTTATGAGTTAGCCACTCTCAGACGGACGAGTTTTTCATTCTCATCTTCTATAAACGGAAGACTTTGTTTAGTTTCATTTAACTTTATGGTCGAAAATATCGCTGTACCTCAAGCATCTTTTTTATTCAGATTATTAAATTAAATACGTTGGCCCCGACAAAGTGAATTCTCGAATTAAAAAACAAATTTTTTTAGAATTTTTTTTTCTCGGAGTTTAATGGTAAAATTAATCTCCGCTTTGTCATATAAACACATATTTTGCTTAAATGTTTTATAGCACCTTGTTGTCTTCGGCTTCGCAGTCAATTCTTCCACCAGTAACCAGCAATTTTCAAAATTTAAAAACAAGCTAGCTGATCCTTTTATTTTTTTTTCACAGTATTCAAGTTAAATGAGACAGTTTCTCTTTTTTATCCTGGCATCACCCTACTCAAAAGTCAATTGCTATCAAATCATAATCGACCGTGTTCACACCCTATGTTTCACAGTTGACCGCTTTCAACAGGAATTAAACGTAACGAAATTCGCGTGTCTTTCTAATATGGAGTCATATTATAGAAAAAATAATGAGAAATTATGCATTTCGTTCTTTATTTCATTCAGACAATGTTCATTGGTTTCTTTAACGCATACCGTAATGTGCTTCCGAAAAGATAGCTATATTTGTGCGGTGCGTAAATATATCAGCCACCTTTCGCAAGTGGATTTCTTTCTTACGTTTACAGAAGACAATCTAGATCTGTCTGTCCATGTGTCCGGCGTATTTTCCCGCGGGCCTGGTTAAGTGGCTTATCGCACTTTGATCAGACAGGAAAGATAAGCACTCGTCTGTTTGGAAGACGAGCAGAACTATATTAGATTACAGATTACATAGATTATATTATTAAAGTGTATTAGTCAGCCTTATTGGCCAGGTTGTTAGTTTATCCACTACCCACCCAATAAGATGCGGGTTAGATGTATGTGATTGTCAATGGTGGGAGATAAGTTTCATCGCACGGTGTGAGACCACGCCATGCTAAATGAAGCCTGAGGTGGCTTGAAAAAGTTTCCTGTTTGGTCTCTAGAGAAGGTTTTACGAACAGGTAAAAATGAATAAAATATACAAGAAAAAATATAAAAATCAATAAAAATCTTTATGCCACTCACGGTACTAATCTACTAGCTAGATAGGTTAAGAATCTTTCGTGGATGGGAGACGCATAAAAAAAATTATGTATATTATTTCTGGGAAAACTCCCATGTTACTCCTCATTATAAACTATTATAATACAGCTATATCGCCTGCTTCAGTTTAGGAGTACCCCTGTTTAAATGTCATTGGCTATTTACTCATGGGTTCTTAGGGCATTATGAGTGTAGATGTACTAAAAAGTATATGTAGCTTAAGGAAATCGCAGACAGAGGAAAAGCCACAACACCCAGAAAAAGGTATGTGCAATTTCTATTTCCTTAAGCTACATATACTTTTTAGTACATCTACACTCATAATGCCCTAAGAACCCATGAGTAAATAGCCAATGACATTTAAACAGGGGTACTCCTAAACTGAAGCAGGCGATATAGCTGTATTATAATAGCATAAAAAAAAGATAGCGAGAATCCGGTACTTGTCCAAATCTGTCCAGCATATTATCTCTTCCTGTCCCTGAGTTCAGCGCAACAAAACAGTTTTTCAAAAGAGCCATTTCTTCATAGAACGACTCAGCCATATTCTCAGATGAAGTTCTTCACAGAACAAATTTAAATAGAAATGTCTATCTTAAATATTCCTATTTGCACGTCTCTTATCTATCCCATGTTATTGCTATCATTGTTGAACAATATTTGCTTTCAGTAACCAGAAAGTATGCCATTGAAAACGTGGCCATGACACGTAGTCAAAAAGTTTGCAGTTTTCGCAAAATAAAATAATGATTGTAATAAAGAAATTTAAAGAATAGAAGCCCAGAGATACCACTATATATATATATATATATATATATATATATATATATATATATATATATATATATATATGTGGATGGTGGGAGATAATATATATATATATATATATATAATGTATTATTTGATCGCACAACTAGTCATTTCTTCATAGAAAGACTGTATTCTCAGCCATGAAGTTCTTCACGGAACAAAAATTTAAGAAATGTCTATCGTAAACATTCCTATTTGCACGTTTTTTTTTTTTTATCTAACTCATGTTATTGCTATCATTGTTGTACAATATTTGCTTTCAGTCTTCTTAAACATACTTCATCGGTGCATAAAATGAAAAGAGAAATGCCAAAATATACATTACAAAAACGCCCAGAACGCCTTCAGATGTCAGCAATACGTGTGGAAGTTCATTTATAGATGTTGTTATCTTGTAATGTATATTTTTGTATTATTTTCATGTTATACATCCGATCCGATGAAGTCTTTTTAAGAAGACGACACTAGTAATAAATGTTTTTTTTTTTTTTCCTATTTTGTTATCTCTAGGCTTCTAGTCTTTAAATTTCTTCACTTATACCATATAGTTGATTAAACCGTTTCATATCGAATACAGTGTGTGTGTGTGTGTGTGTGTGTGTGTGTGTGTGTGTGTGGGTGGGTGGATGGGTGGGTGGGTGGGTGTGTATAAAGTGCGTATTTTAAAACACAATTACATAACAATGTGTAAAGCGTAATAAATAAAAATTAATTATTATATTCCTTACATGTATAAGTCATGCAAAATAATCCGTCTGAACTAGTTTTCTTTGTTTATTTCAAAGTAAGAATGGGTTCACTTTGTAACTAGGTAAGGGCGTTAGCTGTAAGTATTGTTTTTGAACCTTTTATGCATCAGCGTAGCAATCTAAATGGTTGTTTAGACATGATAGTATGATAACACTGAACACACTTAGAAAATGAAAGGATGGTGATAATAAGTTAAATCAGTATACTGAAGAGGCCTGCGGAGGTGATTCAGCTTTTAACCTGTCCATAAAACATTTTCTAAATTATAATAATCGCATAAAATGAATAAACGCACCTGTTACAAGATCTCTCAAAGATAAGCTCTTGATGGAAAACTTTTCCGATTTTAAATATGTAGGGTAATAAATATGAAAGAGAGGGAGATAAAAAAAAAAAAAAAAACCTGACATACCAGAAACAACTTATGGCCCTGGGCAATCTTATACTATTTACAGAAAGTAGTGAGCAACTTCCAACACCAAGTAGAGACCTTGAAGAACAGAATTAAAGGAACCACTACTATTGCATTATAATAAAATCAGATTCCTTATATACTCTGCCCTCCAGGAGTGTGCAAGATACGGAGATATCAGTACATGATTAAGGCTCATTATTATTAACTTCCTATCAACAGTTCTCTTCTAGCTGTGCACGGTTTGTTTACAGTCATTCTACCTTCCTGGATGGGGAGGAGAGAGAGAGAGAGAGAGAGAGAGAGAGAGAGAGAGAGAGAGAGAGAGAGAGAGTGTGTGTCACCTTGTTATATACATTTACCGTACTCTGCATCCATCGCAGCATGTTCTTACCGAATCTCTTCTGGACATTAAATTAAAAAAAAAACGTCTAAAGAATCGAAAAATAGAAGAATAGAAGCCCAGAGATACCACTAAAGAAAAAAATCGAAAAATAAATATCGCACGTATTAATGGAATTATTCTGAATCCTCTTTTGCATTCGCTTCCGTAATGCGATCAGCAGCATGTTGAGATATTTGCTGTTCTGTCGAATGACTCGGATTTGAATCACGTCCGGCGGATTCAAAGGAGGATGAAAACGAGGAACCCTTATAAAGGATTTTCAGCTGAAGGGTGAGTTAGCAGGTCTCATGCGAGGGGAGCCAGGTTCATTTACTAATTCATATGTATTTTTAAATTTATAAGTAATTTTCATGATATTTTTGAAAAATTCAATTATTCAGACTATGATTTTTATCTTAGTCAACTTTACGTCTTTTAAATTAATTTAACGTGAACACATTAATTAATTAATTTATTGTTTTTTAACTTCAGGACCTACATTGCAATACGATTATTCGCTGTTGTTCACTCCATGGAGTTGTATGACCTCTACCTTATACTGTAACGCATCATTACTGCGTAATATCCGGATGATTCTTTTCACTGAACGTGATGTGCTCTTTCAGAAAAATAGAGAAACGATCTCTTTCTTTCTTTCTTTTTGCCTCTCAGACATACACAACAGTTGGATATTACCTAACTTTTCTTGATTTAGTTTGTACACACGGGATGTTTTAAAGTTTTAGCTTTCACATTTTTTATTTACGTAAATAAATTAGTCCATAAATGGACATTATGTTCAAGTAATCATTCAGCATTTTTGTCATATAACCAATATTTAGGCCATTGGATAGCGAAAACTGTGACATAAAACAGCTTTTATGTCTAATTCTGTAAGGATTATTAACAAGAAGAGATGATATGAGTAACGACTGTCTTATCGCCTTTGAAGAGTAGTTTTTGTCGTATTTATCGCTCAAACTACACAAGCAACTGTCTAAGGCTCCAAATGAAGAAAAGTGTAAATATCTAAGTTTAAAATAAAAATCTTAATGTGGCTATTTTAATATGTTTTTCAATAGTTTAAAATTTTATAAAAATTTAAAAGGATAAAGATATAACAAATTCTAAAACAATACATTTTACTGAACATTATCACAATTGTATTTATAAATAAGAAAATATTCGAAAAACAGTGCCAAGAAACTCCATAAACATTAAATTAGGTATTGAATAAACCGGTTAATTTTTCTCTAATATGCACATTAGAGAAGGGCTTTCTATCGAGTATTATACCGAATACAAATTGTATTCGAATTTAAAAACTGAATCAGAACTCTTTTTCTGTATCCTTATGTAGTTTTTGCCGTCAAGTAAATAAAAGAACTTGAGTGAATTAGATATTTAATTGCATCAAGTGCTTTCCTGATGACTGCCATCTAACATTTTTAATTCGTGGATTAATGCGCCATATAGGACGAATTTCAATTTAACATCCGCTATTCTCGCTGCGCTACTGTTAGCGGGTCAATTATAGAAAAATAATGAATTTGTACCAGTTTCTTTTGAATATGAAACATTCCAAATAGTAGGCGCCGGACTTTTCACGTTTTCGACTCTGATCTGATGCACGCACGCATGTGGCTTCTGTTACTAGTTGTATCACCACTAATATAATCTGAAAGAATATTTCTAAGTTATTCCAAACGCCTACTGCAATTTGCCTAATTAGTTGATCGTTTAATTAAATATTAAACAACCATCTGAAGATCGTTTAATTTCATTAACCATCATTTATTAAAGGAACTTCAGCTTTAGTATTCTCAACAGTTTATTTTATAGCAGTTTCTTTTTTCTTAAAAAAATTGCCACTTTTGCTACAACTTTGTGCTCAATTAGCAGTTAAGATAATGTAGTACTTAAGCGGTGCAGAAGAGACACGATTAGGGTGAAGGAAATAATTCCTCATAGCGCAAATCATCGATGATATTGTTCTGCTCTGCAGTGTAATCAGTATCCGTAGCAATCAAATGAGATCCGTTTGAAAGCTGAAATGTTAAAGCAAAGAGCTGCTGCTTATTTCTTAACTGATTATGTTAGGCATATCTTTACTGTATAGAAAGGAACAAGGACAACCGAATTTATTTTCCATTTGTTTAATTTTACGATAACTTAATTTGATTTTAATTAGTTCTTTTCGTTTAATCTGTTTTGCTGTATAAGAGACACACACTGAAGCTTTCCACTGTTAAAACAAAATTTCACAAGCTTATAGAGCACAGCCACGGAACTTATGATATTTTGAACAAAAAAATCTTTATTCTGCATTGACCCATTAAATTATTTTACTGGAAATCGGTATCTTTCTGTATGCCAGAATAGCAGTACCATTCGCATCCGAAAACTACGCATCTTTCACTGGGCAGCATCTCCAAGATCGCACCATGAATATGAAAATCACAAAATGAATAAAATACTGAAGTGATTCTTTCTTGTGTAATATCAGTTGATTTACTCTATCTTCCAGTTCTGTAGAATACGACTAGGCTACAATTCAAATACTTCTTCATTAAATAATATCTCTTATCTCCGTGAAACTAAATTCGAGTGAAAGTTAAAAGTAGACAAACATCAAAGTTCAATATTAGTTTGCTGCATTCATCATCAAGCAGCTATAATATCTATCTGTCGCTCACTCACCTTACTTTATTAAGAATAAGGAGTTTTGAGAAAGAAAAATAAAACGCAAAGGAAAGTCACCTACCTTTTGACTACATATCCGAAGTTGTCCAACTTTTCCGTCGTCGTTATGCTGGGACAACCTCGTAAGGAGACCACAACACGCTGCTCTCCTCTAGTAACAGACGTTTCGTTCACCTCGTATTGCCTAAGGGCATCCGTACGAGAAACGAGTAGGGAAATGAAAATTGCATTTCGTAAACCTCTAGCGTCTAGTTTACCTGTGCAGAGGGCGCGTTATCAGTAGGACCTGGTTGGCTGCTTACATTCCACACTAGATTGAAGGAGTGCGTGCATTTCCATATGGATGGATGGAGTGGCCCTGGGTCTCCACATGTTACGCTTTCAGGAAAGAACTACTCGCCAGAGTGTGTATCAGGTGGTGGACGTGTGTTGCATTTTTAGATGGTGCAAGATGAGATTATAAACAGTCTCTCACTAAGTCGTTTCCGGTTTTTTTGTCTGCCGAATTTTCTTTTATAGACAACTTCTTTTATAGTCTGGGTATACAAAGAAAAGGAAATACGTCTCTTAAAACATCTTCAGAAAAGATGTTTAAATTATTGTCCAACATACTCTTTCGATATGTAGGAAAAATATCTTATTTATTTCTTTTTTCCGCAAAAGTGAAAGACAACGGCGTTTAGTTTGAGAAATAAATGGAAATATTTGTAGTTCAATTTAACAGAAATTCTTGAAATTAAATGACTTCGTTGCGTGTGCGTGTGTGTGTGTGTGTGTGCGTGTGGAGGGGGAGAAAGTAAACGTATTATGAATTTGATAGAAAACGCCTTATAACAATCCGCATCCCAGCATTATCGCAGCATTTTAAATGCTGCGTGGAATTTGTCTTCAGACTTTCCCGTGCAATCCACTAGCTTGATCGAAGTAAACATTTAGATGTCTTCATTAAAAAGTCATTAAATGATGTTATTTTCATGGTAAGAAATTCATGAAATAAAGTCAGGCTCAATGGCCTGTTAGAGCCAAGGCATGTGGCTTCTTAACTTTAACTCTGATATTGATAGACACGTTAATCCTACCTCTAAAGACTGTTGACTTTTCATGCCTGTTTTCTGTCTCTCTCTCTGTGTGTGTGTGTGTGTGTGTGTGTGTGTGTGTGTGTGTGTGTGTGTGTGTGTGTGTGTGTGTGTGTGTGTGTCTATTTTTCAGGATGATAAACTCTCCGTTCCAGGATGAAAAACTCCGCCACCTCCTCGAGACACCTACTAACTCGTCTTCCGTTCCAGCCAAAGAGCATCATCGTTGCTGACGTTGTTAAGGAAGCACTTAGTGGAACTTTTAAGCGTGTATCGGGGTTAACATATGTTAATGATTCACGTGTTATTTGAATTTTTCTCCACAAGCCTTAGAAACATCTATGACGGAAACATAGGAGAGCAGTCCATCAGATCAGAATAAGTAAATTTCCAAAATTCTAGCTGAATATTTTCAGACACTAAAAAAGAATTCGTATGCGAAAGTCAACGCGCAAAATAGTCTCAATATGTCAGAAATCATTTTCGAAGACTGATGGAGCACAAATAGTGTGCTGCAATAGTGTGAAAATAATCCGTAGAAGAATCTGAGGAATTATTTTTATGTTTGTTGAAAGCTATATCTATAGCGCTACTGTAGCGTAGTCAGGGAAAACGAAAAACAATGGTTGAACTTCATTTGGAAAGATTCAGGTTCGAATCCCGTTCAGGAAGCGAGGAACCTTTAGAAGCGGTTTCCAGCTGAAGATGAATTATTAGGTCTCATCGTAGGCTGTTAACGCGCAGTTAACAGACATAATACACTGGCTTCATAGCCTTTAGTTCTTCGACAGTTCGAAAAAGATAAAAAAAATACAAAAAGAAGAGCTCGAAGGTTGTTCCATTTAGTGCTCAATAAATATTTCCCCTCAATCATTCTTGAATTCAAAGTCATATCGTTTCTGTCATTGACTGTTTGTGTGTTGTGTATTTTTTTCTGTTTCTTCATGTTTTCCGCATTAATCTTTATTCTAATTGTTTTCTTTCAGAAATGCGACACACAAATTACAGCATTCTTTGGAGCACACGTGACAAAACACTTTTGTCCGCTCTCAGGTAATGAACTCATTTCATGCTTTATTTTTCGTTCAGGAAAAATTCTAATAACTGTATTGTAATACCACATTAAGGCATCTGTAACATTTCTTCAATTGTTTTTAAAAGGTTTACATAAAAATCTACCTGCACAAGAAACACCCTCCAAGAAGGCTTTACACTTTTTTTTCTCATTTTAATTTTTTGTGATATATTTTTCCTTGGCTGGTGATTATATTTCTAACCCTAGACTAATATCTTTAGTATGTTGATTTTCCTTGGGTATCGATTTTTTTTTTATCTGTGTTGTAGCACCTGATTGCAAAGTAATAAATGAATGTCTGAGGCCAATGGAGCAAGATAATGTTAACAAAATAAATTCAAATATATATATATATATATATATATATATATATATATATATATAACTATTATAACTTTAGTATATTTTCCCTTTGTATAGCGGGTTCTTAGTATTTTAAACATATTTTAATTTTGGGAAAAACGTTTCACTTTAGTTTTATATAACTTTGTTTATAAATATATAAACCAGAAATAAGTTTGCAATTTTATTACTGATTAAAAGAAAATTTCACTTATTTTGCCCATGCAAAGGCAAAGAAAAATTTGCTTCTTGAAACCTAAGTTTCTCTAATATGAAGAGCTGTCTAGTCTTAATTTTTTTTAACCAATGCTTTCTGTCACATCATGATATACTTGAAGGATATGATACTTTTAGAGACGCCTTCTTAGTGCACTTGCAAGAATGGTGAAATAACTAAGCAATTTATCCACCTGTCTACAAAGATCAAATAGTTGTGGGAGGCCGGTTGTCCTATTATTTGCCTGTTATTAATATCTGTTTACGCGGATTCGAATATCGTTCAAATATCAGGAACTTTTATACGACTTTTTCAACTAACAGAATATGCATAGTGATTGTTTTATGATATCTAATTACTGTGAAGCTCATTGGTACTGTTGATGATTATTCCTTTGTTGATTTTAGAAGACTTATCATTTCTTATGAAGACTTATTATTTCCTAATGATTTCAGGATCGAAACGGTTATTTCGTACACGCATTCATGTGTACGAAATAACATCAAAATTGATAACTGAGTTTATGCAGTGTCAGTTTCTTTAGTTAATCAGTTGAGACGTGATCTAGACAGCAGAAGAATAATTTGTGTGAGCTATTTGTTGCGAACTAGTTGTTGTTCGTAGCACTGCATTTATCAGATGCAGTGTTACAAACTTCAAAATTAGCTTTGAACATATCGTGACCTTATACGAGTTCTTTCTTTTCGAAGAAGACCCTTCGCTTTTGCCTGTCAGGTTATTTCTTGCAGGCATCACTTCATACTCTGTATGCAGTATCACGAAAGATATCTGGTAGTCTTATTGTTAGCTGACGCTCTGCCTACGAATCTAAATGCTTAGCTCGGAGTTTGAATTATAGAATTATACTGATGTTCCTTTGTTAAGCGACTCAGTAAGCCGAGTTTCGATATTATCCACTAGTCATCGTATTTTAAATCGCTCGATAGAGTTTGCAATGAACTGGCGTGATGAGTCGGGTATCGCATCTCAGTTCTCCTTTTCTTGGCGGAAATCGAATTCTTTTGAGGAAAATGACCGAGGCTCCTCTTCTTCCTCGATCGTTCGTGATTTTCTCCCATATAGACACACACAGCCTATAGAATGTGAAAAGACAAAAATAGAAGAAGATCTCATGCTGCTTTCCAGCATTTCTTTCTATGTCAGTATTAACATAAAACTGTGTTCGATTTTTAGTTTTTGTATAATCATATCTTTAGCTGTTCTTGAATATAGTTTTCAACGGATTTGATTATTTTGTGCCATTTAATGACCAAATGGGTTAATCAAAATTCCTGTTAATCAAAACTACTACACTTTCTTGAGTTTTAGTCGAGTTTCAAAGCCGTCTTTGTGGGGTGTTACGTAAATATTGCGAATAAGGACATGAAGTGGAACACCACGTGTGGGATATTTGCAGTTTTTAAATAATGGGACAACGCCGGCCTCCTACAACTATTTGACCTTCGCAGTGGATAAATTGCTTAGTTATTAGAAATTATTGGTTGGTTCAAAGGAATGTATATAAATTCCGCGAGTACTGTGGTACTGCAATATGTAATCAGGTACACGGCTACTGAAAGTAAAAGGACAGGACATTTGGAAAATGGTTACTCAGTTGCTATAAGTTCATAATATCAGGCCTAAAATCTACTTAATACAAAAGGAATTCGTGATTTCTTGAACTTAAAACTAAACTGTTATATACCTTCGTTCAGTGATAATTATTGTTGGAAAATGCTTGATCATAAGTATAACGTCGTTATCAGAGTAAAGTATATATTTAAAGAGGAATTTGGCATATTTTGGGAAATATGTCAAATATGTAGGGTCTTGACTTGGGAGGTGGCTAAAGGTGTGGAATTTACAATTAAGACAGGGTACATGTGGAATTATCGGGTTGGTAAGTATGACAAGTTTAGGAGTTTGATTGGTTCAATGCCATGGCATGTACAACTGCAAGGGCTAGACGTGGAGTGCATGGGAGGCAGTTAAGATGTGTTTGCATGAAGCAATGGCTGACTGTATACCTAGAGTCCGAATAATAAATCAAGTAGGGATTAAATGGATGAATAACACCATTAAGCTTGAGCTGCAAAAAAAGAAACAACTATGGAGAGAATTTAAGGAGAAAGGTGACCGGCAGGCACATGAACGGTATAAAGCGCAGGCCAGAAGGGTAACGAGTGTGGTAAGAAAACCAAAAAAGGATTACGAAAGAACATTGGCCATGCAGGCTAAAGAGAATCCTAAACAGTTTTTTCGATATGTTACAAGTAAAAGAAAAAAATGTATATGGCAGAATGATTTTAAAGAATGCCGATGGTAGGGAGGTAACTGAATCAGTTGATATAGTGGAATTACTGAGTGAGCACTTTGCAAGAATATATCATCCAGGTGGTGACATTGCAGAAATGAATGAACCAATAGATTATAGGGGAATTGTGGTGAATGAAGTGGAGGTGAGTAGTCTATTGCATAACCTCAATGCCAATACATCTGTGGGATTGGATGGTATACCAGCTCGTGTCGTACGTGAAGCGGCTAAAAAATTGTCGGTACACTTGACCACTTTGTTTAATTTGATTCTGGGGTCTGGGTTAGTCCTGAAGGGGTGGAAAGAGGGGAAAATAGTTCCACTGCATAAAGGAGGTTCCAAAACTGCTGTTGTAAATTACCCACCGATTAGCATATCAGGAATCGTTGTCAAGGTTTTGGAGAAATTAGTCAAGAAAAGAATACAGGATTGGATAGATGAAAATGGGATATTGTATGTGGGACAACATGGTTTTGTGAAGGGTAGATCATGCCTCAGTAACTTGCTCACGTTTTATATCAAGGTGACGGCTGAAATGGATAAGGGTAATAATGGGTTTACAGTGATTCTACAGGACCTTGGCAAGGCCTTTGACAGGATACCACATGGAACTCTAATCAGTAAACTGGAGCAGATGGGGATGGATATAGGGTTGGTGAGATGGATAGGAGGGTGATTGATGGAGAGATACCAGAGAGAGGTTTATTCAGGAGTTGAATCCAAAAGACGGCTTGTGACTAGTGGGGTGCCGCAGGGCTCTGTTCTTGGACCACTGCTTTTCAATTTGTTCATCAATGATATAGGAAAGGATCTGAGAGGAAGTGTTCACTTGTTTGCTGATGATGATGCAAAGTTGGGTAGAGCAATTGTGAGTGCACAGGATGTCAAAATTTTACAGGATGCTTTGAATAGTTTGGAGGACTGGGCTAAGGAAAATGGATATCAATTTAATGTGGCAAAATGTAAGGTTATGCATTTTGGGGTGAAAAGAATAGCAACAGTATATCACATTGGTGGAACCGTACTCCAGTAAATTGATGAGGCCAAGGATTTGGGAGCGTTGATGGATAGGGAATTGAAGTCTAGGGGGCACATTGCAAAAGTGACTAAATCAGCTCATCAAATCACTTGGCTTCTGAAAAATATTTTAACAAGCAGAGACAAACAAGTTATTGTTCCTCTGTATCGAGCCTTGATAAGACCCCATCTAGACTACTGTGCCCAGATATGGGCGCCAGGGTTTCTTTTTGATGGGGAGGAGGTGGAGAGGATCTGAAGACGAGTGACCAAGATGATAGCAGGTTTGTGGAATGAACCTTATGAGAACAGGTTGAAGATTTGTGGGTTGCAAAAATTGGTCGATAGGCGGAAAAGGGCGTGATATGATTGAGACATTCAAATTACTGAAGCGTTGCTATAAGATTAATCCAGAAGATATTTTTGAGAATAGGACTGGTGGTGGGAGGACTAGGGGGGGCCACACATGGAAGCTGGGCAAGAATGTGGTTCGCAGGGGTGTTAGAGCTAGGTTTTTTACTTTTAGAGTGGTGAATGAGTGGAATAAGCTCCCAGAGTGTGTTGTGGGTGCTATGACCGTGAATGAGTTCAAGGCGAGGTATGATAGATACTGTGTAAATGTCGAATAGTTGTTCTTGATATGATGTTAAGGCTTCCCTCGATGAGTCTGTCGACTCCTTGGAGTTTCCCGGAATAATAATAATAATAATAACAACAACAATAATAATAATAATAATAATAATAACAATAATAATAATGTATTTTCTATGTCGACAACTGTCAACATAGAAGAGTTTCAGCTGAACAGTGTCAATGGAAGGAAATGCCTAAAGATAAACATCTTTAAGAATAAACATCTAATGATTGAAAAGTAAACTTTTCGGCTGTAAATATATAAGTGATGTATTGATCCCAGAGAATGTTGGAGGTAATATCTCTATTCAAGAAGAGATGCCAGTGTTTTCGTTTTCAGAACTAAGTATTATCGTTCGTAAGGATAAGCTTGTTAGATAAATGTGGAATGGAATGGCGTGTGCTATTAACTTAGGTTAACTGCTATGATGAAGATGGAGAAATAAAAGAAATAGATTCGCATCAGTTTTACAAAATAATAAATTTAATATGCAGTAAGTTTAATGTGGAACTGAAAGTGTGATAGAGTGAAGAAAGAATAATGAATGTGTTCTCTATCTTTCGATGACTGTCCAAATAAGGAAGTTAGTTTTAGTTTTACATATTCGACGTCCCTTATCGGCGCTGTATGGTAACCCCCCCCCTGTACTTTACAGGGGCTTCCTCTACCAGAAGAAGAAGGAGAATAGGAATAGACATAATAATACACAAGCTTTTTTTAGGTGTAAATAAGTACAATCAACAGACAGACAAAGAGTAAAAGATTAGCATGGCTACAACAAATAAATTCGAATTATTTAAATTATGCGTGAGCATGCGCTCATTGTTGTGCACGCAAACGAGTTCTCGTTTGCGTGCTTGGATGACTATAGCTAGGAAGTATTCAGACAAATTAATTATAGATTTACATTCGAGTGTATAGGACTAATAACATTAAAAATATTCTCAGATTTTTCTCTGTTTTATCATAACATCAGTGTAAGATTTCGGATTTATTTCACATAACGTAGTGTCTATCTGTTGAAGCATTATATGGCTCAACTGAAGACATCACACGTGATAATAGAGTGCTTCACTTTTGTGGTATTCTGTATCCCTAACATGCACCTCGATGCGTTGTTCAATAGATTTTCGGTCTTCCCATAGTATGGCGACCTACAATCACACCATACTCTCTGAACTTGATGTTTCAGGATGCTGTGTATGGGATTAACGAATCGAAGTAGTGATATTTACCTGATGAAAGTGTAAGATACTGTTCTCATTTTGTATTCTTTGAGAAGATCGAGTCATTTTATGAAAATAGCACTAATATAGGGAAGAGTCGTAAAACATTTGAGTTCTACATCATTGGAATGCTGAGTGCGTAAGGAGTCTAGAGACGGTGCCTAGTTACATAGGTACCGAATGATGAGATGGGACATGTAGATATCCGTCCGTCTTTGTTGGTTTTCTAAATGCAGAGAATTTTAATTTACCGGACTCTTAAAAAGAACGGAAGTGAACCATTGTACTCTAATTTATGGATGAATCTTATATTGGTAATAGAGACAGTAAAGAAAATCAAATCCAAAAGTGATGGTTGTCCTTGGCTCCAAATGAAAAAGAAATCATTTGCATTCATCTCCTCCATATTTTTGGTTTGAGATAGTATTCTTCCGGCGCCTTCTTCTCAAACGTTTCTATGTAAAACTTTGCTAATACAGGAGAAAGAGCTTGCTCCACCTTTGCAACGAGTTGCCGTGGTGTGGCACTACCAAGTGGTCACTTACGCTTGGATACGCTGACAGTTCGTCGGCATGAAACGTTACAGATCGTAGTTTTCGATCTTAGTTTCGCTTACTGGTGAAAAACAATAAGGGATTTTTATCCCCTTAACTTATATATATATCAACCTCGCCAGAAAAAAATAGCCGTTTGGCTTTTCATCTTAGTTATACAATAACCTGATTTATCACTTTAACCGTAACATATATGTACAATGAAAATGTAAATCATAATAACAAACTGCACAACAGTACAAAGACTCAGTTCAGTGATTCCAAAAATGAATGTGTTCAACAAAATGTTGAACACATTCATTTTTTGAAATATACAATAAAATCATAAAAAGAGCAGAATTATCATAGAATTATTCTTTAATTATTTATTAATATTTTTATTCACATATTATTAAAGTTGTGAATGAAAGCCAAATAGCTTCATATAAGCCAAATAGTGTTTGGCTTATGTGATAGTTTAGTCTTTAAAGTATATAAAGACCTAAGTATATCACGTGTGATGTCTTCAGTTGAGCCATATAATGCTTCAACAGATAGACACTACGTTATGTGAAATAAATCCGAAATCTTACACTGATGTTATGATAAAACAGAGAAAAATCTGAGAATATTTTTAATGTTATTAGTCCTATACACTCGAATGTAAATCTATAATTAATTTGTCTGAATACTTCCTAGCTATAGTCATCCAAGCACGCAAACGAGAACTGTTCTTGATATTTTCTCATAATGTAAAACACAGCTCTTAAGAGATGTAGTACTGTTTTACATTATGAGGAAAGGTCACTACCCAGACCGGTTTCAACCTTTTTTGAGGTCTCATCACCACCTTTGCAACGAGTTGCCGTGGTGTGGCACTACCAAGTGGTCACTTACGCTTGGATACGCTGACAGTTCGTCGGCATGAAACGTTACAGATCGTAGTTTTCGATCTTAGTTTCGCTTACTGGCTGAAAAACAATAAGGGATTTTTATCCCCTTAACTTATATATAAATCAGGTTATTATTAATAATAACCGGTAATTATTAATAATAACCGGATTTATCACTTTAACCGTAACATATATATCTACAATGAAAATGTAGGTTAAGGATCCAGGCTAAGAAATACTAAATTTTAAGTAATACAGAGCTTATAAATATTTTACCAAAACAAGTTACCATAAGGTGCTTTGACCTTATTAAATAAAAATCTCAGGATGAGAGATAGATGTAGAGAGTTTTTACTGATGAGACCTCAATGAAATTCGAAACCGGTCTGGGTAGTGGCCCCTTGCCTTTAATACATGGCATCATACATCTCCTCCAGGAGATGTGCTTTGCATTAAGGGTAAATATTAAGAATAGTGATCAGAGCTTATACTCCCTTTACCACGAGTTGCCTTGACTTGCACTACCTGCAGGGTCAGCTAGACTTGCAATACTTGCAGGCGCAAACTTGACTGACTTGTCTGTTTGCTTACTTGGGAAATGGAGGAAAAAACCAGGTTTATATTTAAAATAACTTGGTATCTTTAACATATATTATACCCAAGGTAAAAAAAAAACTCTTTACACACACACACACACACACACACACACACACACACACACACACACACACACACACACACACACACACACACATATATATCACACTTTAACTTATGCTAATACTATTTATGTGTATTGCTCCCTATATTCAAGAAACTGTAAGTGGAACTTAATAATGCAAGAAATCTATGAAAAAATGAGAGTTAGAAAGGGACAGTTAATGTAGGCAGAAGATCGAATAACAAAGCGAAGGCAATGGCCTGCAAAGACAGGCGAGAATAAAGCACCACTTGAAGTAACTCATGTACGAAGCGATGACTTCGACATTCCCCGTTTTTCCACCACGAGATGAACTGAAATTTAATGATTGATTCATCCGGAATATTTTAGAGTATTTATTCTATCACTTGATGTCAACGCCAAATTTTAACCTGTAAAACATTTCTCATTACACATGTTTCCTTCCTATGAATTCTTTCAAACTTCGCACACCCCTGGGAACCTGCCCTCTTTATGCTGGTAAACACTAATCTAGAGGGACAGCATGCCAAGATTACTGCGTTTTTGCCACCTACTCACTGTTTGTTTATTAGTACTGCTGACGAAGGTCAAACTCTCAAGGTAAACTGGAAATAGTTCGTCGCTTGAATATGTAATTAAACATGTTACGTGGAATCTCTCTCAATACAATCAAGTGAGATGATCACTAATCTCTGTTTATGATTATAGCAACATATTTTTCATTTCTTGACTCAGTATAAAGAAGAGCGGTTTGCTGTTGTGATTACAGATACATTAAAAGCGTTAAGCTGAAGAATTCGAGAAGCTATTGAATGATGAGCAGCGTTACTAGTTTTAGTCAGCATTCCTAAAACTTCCAAACCGGTCAGCAATCAAGTTACTCAAAAAAAAAAAAAAGGAATAAAAAAGGATGTATGGAATATGCTAATAAGGATTACCTTTTCATATTCAGCTGTCATTATTCTCGATGATGATCTGGGTGTGAAATGTTTATGACAACACTTAAACAAACAACATTTTCTGAAGTAACTTTCTGAAGAAATCGGAAACTTATTCATAGCATTATTTGTGATAATTGTAACATCAGATTAAACTGAATTTTCTATTGAAATTTAAATCACGACATGATTTTGTTTTGATTTTCTGTAACTGAAAATTTAAATAATCTTCATGAAAAATCATGGTTTCATAGTGAGCGCATTTTTTTCAGTGAAGCAATGGGTTACGAAACCATCAACTGCAGGGAGGCGATTGACTTAAAGTAGCTTTGAGTGTCTCGAACTTTTTTTCAACAAAGTTCAAGGTACTTTTGAAGAATACATTTCAGACTGATGTGTAAGTTAGAAATTCAGCGCTTATTTTTGATTTTCTAATTTAAATATGCGTGGTTCCTAATTTAATTTATTTCAATATTTAAACGTACAAAAGACTGAAATTCTGCGATACACCAGCATTTCTGATATTTGTTTTGAAATATAAAAAAATATTAATTTTTACAAATGGAGTGGAGAAAGTTTGTTCCAGGTGACAGAAGTAGCAGGAATGAATGAATGAGAATATTACTTAATGTGATTAGTCTGAAGATTGGATGAGAAGATATGGTTAACTGACCTCTGAATATCCAACAAGTTTTTCAAGAGTTTGGCAATCTTTCTCTGAAGAAAGATTACGAAAATTCATTTGAAAATACTGCCGCTATTTTCAGATGAACTAACATGCATCAGACTGTGAAGTAACACTGAAATCTGATGTGATATCAGTGTTCTGATTTCTGAATAGATGTCATTTTTCTGCATAAAAGGACTAGGCTATTCAGATGCAGATTATTATGTTTTTACTTTAAAAAAATATATTTAAATGAAATACGAAAGAATGGAGCTTCGAGTGGAGAAACGAGAGTGCTTATTTATATATACGAGTTTTTTTATATATACAGTTCTGGTTTCGATGGTCTTATTTTCAACATTTCTTAACGTGCTTAATTGGCAGTTATAGGTCACTGAACAGTGACCTATAACTGCCAGTTAACCTGATTTCAGGTAAACTTTATTCATTTGTGATAGGGTGGTTAAATCACCATATCGAGCTGTCTCTCAGTTGTGTTTTCCAACTCGCTGGCCTGCTTTTTGGATTAAAAAACCTACTGCCCCAAGAAACCAACTAACTCATCTTCAGTTGAACAGTTCCTATAAATGTTCGTCGCATTCAAAAGGGGAATACAAACTGAAGTCTTTTAAACACAATAATAAAAATAATGCCACCACAAAAAGCGCCACAGTATTTTTCTTCATGATCGTAAGATTAAATGTACAGGTTACTTATTATGATATTTTCGATGGAAGGAGAATTTAGAAATGAATCATAATTTCTTATAAAAGAATGACATTGGACGATTTGCTGAGTATGGAATCAAAATAAACTAAAAGATAAAATTAAACGACCGAAAATATTATGAATGAGGTATGAAAGAAGGGAAAGGAAACAGAATCAGTGTGTATTGAAAAATTTGGAAACTGAAAATCTATCAAGATTGTGATGTTTCGTAAGTTATTTCTTCATTGTTTACGGAATCATTTGCCCTCATTAACTGGGGAGGAAAGGTTAGGTGATCAGATTACTGTATAAAGTAATTCGGATCAATACGATGTGTTTCTAATCTTCAAAAATAAACATGCTACTCAGTAAATATATAATGGACCGAAACACCATAATATTAGAGGCATCCCCTATACTAAATGCAGGTCACCAGCCAACAGCCGGATAAGGAAATCTCAGAAGGAAATCATTGTCCTGCTATGATATTTAACTTAGTAGCATGAAAAACAAAACATATCAGCGTTGGGGAAATGTGACTTGAAATACTGGATGAATGTGTGCGAGTGGCAGACTTAAATCCATTAGACTTTGCTGATTTAATCTAGTCACTGTGTAGTACAAGCAAGAATTGCAGGAATCTATCTAAATCGGAACGCTGCCCCTGGTTGAGGATATAACAGAAGACGATCACCGAAGATAAGGTGCCACGCTTAGTTTCAAAAATCTTGCTATTTCTTGTGGGGAAAAAGCAACGTCAGCGACGCACACAGCAGGGGTAGAGAAAGATCACATGGAATGGAGAACTCTGGCATTTTACGTGGACGGATGGAAAAGGGCATAGAAATCATTACAAGACGTAGTGATGATCTGGAGCATATCTTGTTCTTTTTAAACACCACTTAATTCCAGTAGAGAGCGCAGAATGATGCGGCCTATCGGAACATCATTGTTACCAAGTACAGTCATTCATGTTAATTGTTTACTTTGCATGTTATGGCCACTTTGACATACCAGTTCAGCAGTATGTTGTCCAGGATTTATTATTAATGATCGTGATAGTTTACTTTAATGGATTGTTTTTTTTTCATTCGCCTATAATCGGATCTCTTTGAGCATTTTGGGATGTTATGGAATGAGCTGTTTGTGATAGGGACCTACCTCCAGAATAGCTGATGGATTATGTTTGCGGTAGAATACTAGTAAGAGTGTTTTACGAACCACGTGGAGTCATTACTCAATATATGGATATTGGTTATTCATGGATTACTAGTGATAGTTATCCTACCTATGAGGTGGAATCTCTAATTAACTGCCCATTGTATAGTGAGAAATTTTATTTTTTTTTTTACAAAACAAATAAATATAATATCTATATAAAAATTTTTAGAAAAAAATTTTAATTAATATTCTTATGAATATTAATTAGAATGCCAAATAAAATGAGATAAAGAGTTCATTTCACCAAAGTTACTTAGTTCCACATGCACAAAATCTTTTCTAATATGTTTGGTTTCAAAAGCTGAAACCAATCAGTTACACATCGGATCCTAATGGAGGGGAGGGGGACAGTGAATGTACTATTAGAATTATAATCGGACCGAGTTTTATCATTTGCTAAAAAAGGATATTTTTGCTCAGCCGAGTCTTATTTGTAACAGCGGTGCCTGATAGATTTGTTATCCTAAACTTCTAACAAATAAAAATTCGGAATCATACGTAGTTCTGTGAGTTAATTCTACACATCATAAAGGTCTTAGCTCCTAACATTTTATACTGGGTTTTCGTGCTCGAGTCATCAGCAGTCATTTCCTTTGCTGTCCTCTACATTTTATTTTCCTGATTTCACACTTTCTTTTGATCTTTAAGCATATTAACGCTGGATTACTTGAAGTCAGTGCACATACGTTTACCATCGACCATTTTGAGCTTAGATTAGTGGACTTGGTGCAGTAACTATGCCATGACAGGTTTGTCACGGAACAGTTACCGTTCAGAAGTTGTTCATCACACGTTTCGACGCAAGGGTTGGGGAACTGGTATGAATAACTACTGTGAGTCTAAGTGTCATGTTTACGCTTCGGATGAGTTGTTTGGTGATATACACGTCTGGTGGCATCTCTTATATGAAGTGCCGCACGGCTACTATTTTTTCACCTGCGAGTGAGTTAGCTACACAAAATTCTTTTCCGTTGCTAACTTCTCCGAGCATTTGAATATTGTAGATAAATTCCTTTGCGATCCGTAGTGAACTCTCTTACAAATATAATTTTGTCCACTGTGCTGATTCTCGTTTTAAGATTTTAGAATTTTACAATTAAATACCAAGAATTCTATGTGAGTTTTCCATCTTTATTATTATTAGTTTCTTCTTTTCTATTCTTCGGGCTAATCTGTTTAAGAAATATGAACCCACAGTATGGGCGGTATCCGATACAAAATACTTTTCCTTCTGTCATAACCAGTGGTGCGCCTCAAGTATCAGTCCTTGGTCCATTGTTATTTAATCTGTACATTAATCGCATTGGAAAGATTTGACAGGTGATGATGCAAAGACAGGTAGATAATCAGGAGTGCTGCTGCTGATATGCAGTACTTGTAGAACGATTTGAATTGGCTGGAATTGTGGAATTGTGGGCATGTGAAAATGACTGTCATTTCAATGTGAATAAATGTAAAGTGGTGTACTTTGGTGGAATTAGATATCCAATGTTATATTATATTGGTGGGATTAGGAAATTGATGTGGGATTAGGTGGGCTAGAAGAAACTGATGAGGATAGGGATCTTGGAGTTTTAGTAAACAGAAAGTTAAAGGGTAATATAGCAAAAATTGTAAATGCAATTCAGAGAATAATTGTAATGCTGAAACGAACCTTGACGTGTAAAGATAAGGAAGTAATTTTGCCTCTTTATAAGGCAAGACCTCACTTGCACTATTGCGCGCAGGTCTGGTCTCCTGGTTTCCGTGGTGATTCTGATACAGTGAAGAGAGTGCAAACCAGAGCGTCAATAATGATATCAGGATTGTAGAATACTGATTACGAAGACAGATTGAGAATTTGTAGGTTGCAGGCAGTAGCCAACAGGAGAAAGAGGGATGATTTGTTTGAGGCTTTCAAACTTATGAAAGGATTAGACAGAATTTCAGTAGATGCAATTTTTCATTTTATTGAGGATTGGGAAAGGATGCATGAGCATCCATGGAAGTCGAGAAGGATGTCAAGAAGGGGGGGGGGGTAGGGCTCGAATTTTCTCATAGAGTAGTGATTGGAATAGATTGCTGTTGACTGTTATGTTTGCCACTATTGTGCATGAATTCAAGAAGACACTTGGTGCGAATAGTATGGCTTCCCTCAATGAGTTCCTGACTCCCTGGTGTGGTCTCTCTTATGATAATAATAATAATAATAATTTTTTTTTTTAAACATTTTATTGACTCAGATAAATTACTTACATAGATACAACAATAGTCTTATATACATGTATATATATATATATATATATATATATATATATATATATACATAATATTTATAATACATTACAATTGTGAATAACAAATACTGGCGAGTTATTAATATTTTTAATTTATAATAATTTTTTTTTTTTAAATAAATAATATTTTTGTTCACTGCTAAAATATTTACACATACATATATACAATAGTTATCTTGAGTATAATAGTAATAATTTTTTTTTTTTTTTTTTTAAAAAAAACAATTTATTATGTTTCAGTATAAGTTACATACAATAATAATATTTACAGTAATTACTATAAGGATTATACAGAATTTTTGATTTTAGAATATACATAATAATAATAATAATAATTATAATAATTTATTTATTTTATTCATTTATTTATTATTATCATTTTTTTTTTTTTTTTTGTATCTCAGATGAATTGCATACATAGTTGCTGTAGTAATTATATATATATAATATTTATAACGCATTACAAGTGTGTATAACAGATTCTTGCAAGTTAGTAATTTTCTTCCTCGAAGCTTAGCAGAGCTTATCTGAAAATTAATAATAATAATAATAATAATAATAATAATAATAATAATAATAATAAAAATAGAAAATAATAATAATTATAATAATAATAATAATTCATAACATATGAGACGTTAAGCTTGTTAGTTCCTTTTTATACCCATAACTATTAATAAATCTTTTAACTTTTTTTCATAGTTGCAAAATTACGAGTATCTCAAAACTGGGTAATAAAATAAACTTTTCGTAGTAAATTACTTTGCTTTTAAGTCTTGACAGAACTATGATGCAAATGGTTTGATATCCATCAGTAACGTCAAATATTTAATTTGAAATCCTATGGATAGGTTACAGGGTGAACTCCTCGTCCATAAAACTTCGCTGTTTGCCCTTTCATTAGCAGTTCTTTTTAGGACAACTTCTTTCCTATTCATGTAATCAACCTCTCGAGTCTGTTTTAGAATACTAATAAATTCTTACATAGGTAATGAGAATCCTTCCTTATTCTTTGATGTAGAAAGTTAATGCAATATTTTGCCATTAGAGTTTTTAACATTCTTGTACTTTTCAAATCACTCGTTGTGAATATTTGAAATGATTTTCAAAGGCGTCAAAATACAACACGAGGATATTGAAATGACAAATGGTATTTTAACCTTGAATCTTTAGCTACAGGAAGTCTCAAGAAGTTTGAAAGGGTGTCAAGGATTCTTTTGCACTAATCATCCAAGCAAAATATGTAGTTTGCAGGTCAAAAGTTATCTTACGAACAGAGACATAGTAATAACCAGTCCTTCTTAAACAATATAATCAATTCACAACGTGTTTTTTTTTCTTGTTTATAATATTTTTGGCAGTTACAAAGGAACTGTTATGCCTGTTTTAAAATTTAGTTTCGTTATACACATAAAGAGATCGGATTCATATTGTTAGGAGTATTTTCAGTGTCCGAACACCCTTTTAGATTTCCTATGTCAGTCCGTTTTCGTTTGTCTGTCTCTCCCTACACATATAAACATTATCTCTGTCTGGGCAGAATTTAATGAATTTTGTTTTTTTATATATTCAGGAACGAAGCTAAAATTATAGAACCCTTTCAATTGTGATTTAAATCGGGCCTTTTAATTGATAGATTAGCAAAACGATGAAATTATCTTGAAAATAATAACAACAAAAATTTTTGCAATATTTAAGCCAAAATGAATCATGGGTCAGCTGATTCGATAACATAGACCTACATTGATTATGGAGTGAAAAGGTATAGTTGGCATTTTATAATTCACCACGCTGAGCATGACATTTAGAACGATTTTATCCAATCAGGTAAAAATCTTGACAAAATATCGTATTTTATGATATACGAATAACATCTCTAAAATAATGTTTCATTCATTTATTAGTTATGTTTGCATCCACAACGCTAATGGCCAACTAGAGGAACGTTTTTTCTAAGTATTTCTCCGACCTGTTCTCGAGTTAGTTGATCTCTGGCATAAACAAATGGAATTCTTTTTTAACTCAAGGAAATCGATTGTATAACTCCTACCACTTCAAAACAATAGTATACAGTATTAGGATTGGGGTCAGTCTTTAATTATGCAGCCAATCAAAGACTGGCTGCCCACCAGTTTTCAAAAGTTAGAGCGAAAATGGCTTCGCCTACTTCCTTTGTGGGAGGTTAAAAGGAACTAGCGGATTTATATGTTATTACTATTTTATTGATTTATTTATTGTAGTAGCAAAGTTCAACTACGTTATTATGGAATTATCTTGCGAGTTCCTGATAGAAGAACATTCTAGACCTAATATGACTATCCCGAATTGATGGGACGTGAGAAATCAAGCAACGGTGGCATTTTCTGCTATACTTATATATAAAGCTAAACGTAAATTCTGTTTTATTTTAATTAGAAGTAGAATTCAGTTCTACCGAGTGCGTGGCCCATCTACCCATATCTTCACCACTGGAATCACTTGATAGAGTTGTTTCATCTAATGCAAAATGTGATGTCAATATAAGCAAGACAAACGTGTCTTACTTCTGACACAACCCGAATTGCATGCCTTAGTGAAGACATGGGTCTACAAGAAACTATGCAGACTCGAAACTCAAAGCTAAGCACTTGTTTCCATGAACTTTACTTTGTTAGGTTAGTACAGAAACCATCAGAATGAATTTAAACTATGGTTTTAACAGGAGGGTTCACAGTGTATCCTCTCGATATTTTGACTTCTAATTAGTGTGAAAGGAAGTGTGAAAAATTCTGTAAATCTGAAGGGAAAGTTGCCCTCTGTTATAGCAAAAACATCGCTATGTCAGAGCTGCTCATTGTGCTCATTTAAGAGAAACATGAAAATCTTAAGCCTTCTTGATCAAGCGAGATCTAAAGAACGCGAAGGATTAATATTTGGACATTTGAAAGTTTTCTTCATGCTTCTTGGATCCGGTAATTACAGAAAATGCAGTGTTTTCTTTGTCAATGGGACAACAAAGCTATCCAGTGCACCAGATAAAAAAAAAGAAAAAAAAAGAAGTCGTCAAGAAAATACTTTATTTCAGGCGCAGAAATTTAATAGATGCAAATAAAGTTCTGCCACCACTTCATATAAAGTTCGAGTTAAGGAAGCAATTTGTTACGCATTAGACTTGTCTTGTTTGATTAGAATTACGACTGAAGTAAAATTTGAGTCCAGTGATTTATATCTGTTGTTGTTTTTTTTTCTTCAGTGCTTATTTTGCAAGATGAAAACCTTAATTTCTGGGAGGAAAACACTGCCCTCGTCGTATGAGACTGGTTAACTTACTTTCAGTTCGACTCTTATAAAGGTTTCTTGGTACACAAAGGGGATTTCAACCCAGACAAATGTCGTTTCTCTCTTCCTTCTATAAGTATTACGCAAGAATATGAATATGTCTGAAATCTTGGATTACAAATATAGAATGCTTTCAAATCTTAATGAAATAAAGCGTTTTTTGTAGAGAACATAAGAAACTTAACTGCCGACGATGTAAATAAGTAAATTGAAAATAGAATGAATGAAAGAATGTTTATATTTAGATATTCAAAGAGAATGGCAAACATTTCCATATTTTATTACATCCTGGTGTGATCTTTAACCGTGCTCTTAGCTCACTGTTTTAAACATTTTCTCATTCATTCTTTTTTCAATTTACTTATTTTTTCATAATTTCATGAAATAATGTTCCTTTTGTCGTAATTAAAATATTAGTTGTAAAAGCACTAAACGCAAGATTCAGTGCTGGGCCATGGCTGTTTAATTTGTACATAAATGATATAGGAAATAACCTGAAAGGAAATATTGAATTACGAAATTATGTAGAGTAATAATTAATCAAAGCGGTGTGGAGAGCTTGCACGACGATTTAAATATGCTGTCAGTGTGGACAAAACATAATGGTTATCAGTTTAATATGGAGAAATGTAAAGTTATGCATTTTGGGATAAATATGTTACGAGCCGTGTATCACATTGATGCACTGTACTCCAGGAAATAGATGAAGCTAGAGATTTAAGGGTGGTAGAGAGAGAGAGAGAGAGAGAGAGTTAAAGTTTAGAGGACATATTGCTACGGTTGCCCATAAGATTACTTGGCTATTGAAGAACACATTAACAAGTTGAGATAAGGAAGTTGCTATTCCTCTTTTTGCTCGAGTCTGGTTCCCCTAGGATTCTTGGTGATTGACCAAGAATCCAGAGGCGGGTGACCAAGATGATGATTGGAATGTTCCCTATGAGGATAGATTGAGAATGTATGTGGATTGTAGAAGTTGGCTGATAGGAGAAAAAGAGATGGATATATGATAACCATTTAAGTTGCTTAAAGGTTCTATAAGATAGATGCAGGAGAATTGTTTCAGCACTCGCTAGAGGAACTAGAACAAGGGTTCAGCCCTGGAAGTTGAATAAAGGTGTGGTGAGTAGGAACGTGAGGACAAGATTTTTTGCTTGGAGAGTTGTGAATGAGTATTCCACTCATTCACAACTTTTCCAGAATCAGTTGAGTGCTTTGTCTGTTAATGAGTTCAAGGAGAGGTATAATAGAATATGGGTCTCCCGCGATGAGTTTTCGGACTCCATGGAGATGCCAGTATAATGATAATAATAATAATAATAATAATAATAATAATAATAATAATAATAATAATAGTGAAGAAACGTATGTTATATACAGCATTTCCTCGGAAAAATATATTTAGGTTTGAAGAGATGGATATAATTTTTGAAATTTTTGTGACCAAACGTAGCCATTTATTCAATGCAAATACCCATCCAATTGCTTTTCTTCTTCCCTACAAAAACTTTCCTTTCTGGAAATTCTTTTCGGTGAAGCACTTTGTATAAAATTTTCTTTATATCTTTGATTTTTCACTTTAATAAGAAGATTGTGTAATAAAGTTGTTTTTAGATCGTTACGGAATTTATTAAACGTGAACAGGCTTTCTTAGTTTATGTAACCAACGCAGTTGTATTACCTGTTCTTCTGGCACCTTTTCCTGAAAGGATGTGTTCATTATTATTCAGAATGGCTGTTTGGAGAAATGAGAAAGGTGGCGTCTGGTGCTGCGAACATTATAGTAATAGAGTCAGCACCAGTGATGTAGCTAGAGCTTTTGCCTCCCGGGGCGGTCCTTGAGTTTGCCGCCCTCTCAATACACATCAAAAATACTACAAAAAGTCAAAACGACGAACAGGGAAATAAATTAAAACACTATGTTTATTTTTGAAGTAAAACTTTAATTCTAAAATGTTATTTTTCTTGCTTTTCTGTTAGCAAAATCGTCGATGACATTGGCGAATTCTATTTCATAGTAATGCAGGTAATTCTTAATCAATTTTATTTAGAAAAACTCCTCTCACAACTAGCAACACTTACAGCAATTGTGAGGAAAATTCGCAGCAGTATTACAATATTTAGAAATGAGTTCTCGAGACTGTATTTTAGAATTAACTACAAAAGTTCAAAAAAGTTCAAAGTGCGGCTCGGGGCGGACCGCCCCCCCTCTCTAGCAACGCCTACGGCACCAGATAACATTTCACTGCTTCAGGCCACTAACAGAATACAGGAGGAACTCCGCCCCCCCTCAAATCAAAACTAGGGAAGACTGGATTAACGGAAATCCCTGTCTTTTTATTTTTTATTAATTTTTTATGCCGCCTCCGCTCATGAAAAGTTGGAAACCTATATCTATCATGCATCATATCGTTAGGTTTAATGCGATAAAATTATTCTTATAAATATCAAGATTAATATAAATTACTCTCATGTATATCGAGATTAATGATAGACATCGGTGTTCTAACATTATGGTTACATCATATTAATACGCAGTTCTCCAGAAAAGTCATTCCAACTTTTTTTTTTTCTTTTCCGGTAGTTATAATAGATATTTCACTTAAATAAAGAAATAATCGAACTTCATTCTGCAATCTGAATACGATTATTTCTCAACATTATTACGTCTATAGTCCTAAGCAGTTCCACCAACATTCAGATGGTTCATTACGACAAAATTTGTTGTTAATAAAGCCATATTTTTCATCGAATATCTTCACTTTGCGGTCTTTATACGAAGTGATATCCTCCAAATGTTCATTCAGTTTAAAAAGATGAAAAAAATCAATTACAGCGAGTCTGAGCTTTATGTCAAAGACATTGAAATCAAATCAGCGAATCCCTGCAGTTATTCGTGTCATTGTATACATTATCACGTGCAAGTGACATCCAAAATCTTTTTGAGCTGCACTTTCAGTTTTTGTAGGAGATTTCAACGTGGAAGTCACTATCAGTTGTGGAACCATAATTCATGAATTCTGAATGGAATATACCATTCATTTACTAAAAAACGAGACGACAAACTGGGATTATTTCTGCGTTCTGGTCTACGTTTTCCGGAATGAAATTGTCCATAAATATATCTTTCACGGAATGTGAAAAATTCTCTGTTAAAAGAACGAGAATTTGCACTAGAATTACATCATGTTTTGTGACTTTACTGATCATCTTTGAGGTAAAAGTGTAGATTATTGCATTGACTGTTTATTAAAGTGACATTCGTGATAATCCTTTTTCGGAGATTATGTAAACATTTTAAAACGTTACATTATTTTGTAACAGTTCCCTCTTCGTTGCACATTGACAAGTTATTGGTTTGACAAGTAGTCAATATTTCCATTGAAAACACCGCCTGTTTTATGAATCTGAATAAGCTTCCTCTTGTCTAGTTTTTTGCTATTCACAGCAGGAAAATGCGCTCGTAAAACTTTAGTTTATCCAAGTGGAGGTTGATTTTACCAATCCATAGCAGCAGATTACCTATTAAGCATATGCCGACATTTCTAGAAGGAAGTATCAACAAGATCAACAGACTTGTCTGTTGATCCTGTCCTTTCCATGAAATAAATAAAAAAATTCGTTCTTCCATTACAAGAGGATCTGATCTAGCCTACCGCCCCTTGTCATTTCTTTTTTTCTTTGTTGCAACGTATACATTAACATTACATTAACATTATGGTGATCATTCTGTTCTAATTTCCAACATAATAAGGAATAATACTCGTGCTATATATATATCAAAGTGCAACTACAACGATATATATATATATCGTTGTAGTTGTACTTTGAGCTACTTACTATAACTCACACAGCATGACAGCACATATGAAGTTTGGAAAGCAACAATCACTAGTTCCACTCTGAATGCGCTTTAAAAAAGGCGTAGAAATGGAAAGAGAAAGTAGAGACTGTTCTCCTCTCTGTTATTCTTTGTAAAAATAAATATTCTACGGTCTGTGGAAGTTTCAAGGAATTTGTTTGTTTGTTCAGCACTAATACTTCCACAGTCATGTTTTTTTTTTTTTTTTTTGTAAAATACGCACATGAAATAATATGAACTATTGCTCAATAGTGTAATAGTGTTGCACGTGGCGTCTTTGTTTTATATTTCATAGTAAGAATATTTTTGTTTTTGGTGCTGATAGGCACAATTTTTGAGTGCGTCTATTCTGCTTTAAAAGTGTTAGATTTATTCGTTATTTAGAAACATGCAATGCAATTTATTATAAGTAATATATAAATAACATAGGTCAGTGGTGGCGAACCTTTTTATGTGCGTGTGCCAAAAATTTATCGAGTTGCTGATGTGCCGGGCAGTTTTTAATAGGGGAAAATTAATAGAAAATTAATTGCAGAATTTTATTGAGACAAGTTTAGAAATTAATATAGAATTTCATAAAAATGAACTCATAATTTGACATACATTGTCGTATACAAATCAACATCAATCTATCAATTTATTAATGATATTTTTTCTGTTCTACATTCGATGCCAAATGCTTTATATCAGGTTCACATTTTGTTAATTCACTTTTATTAATACACAAACCGAACTAGATTCATCAGTCAATCTATTTCTTAATCTGTCTTCTATAAAATTCATTTCAGAAAATAATAACTAACAAGCATATGTAGAGGAGAAAATTGATAATATAGCCGCTCTAGTTTTTTAAGACAACTAAAGGTGTCAGGAATGGCATTCCAAATTCCCATTATTTCCTATTCTGCATTCTTTTTAATTGCGCCCAATAATCGATCATTATCAATTATTTCTAAGTCATTTCTCAAATCTACAAACATTTGTTTCCATATAGATTGAAATAATAAAATAGGAATGATGAATAAAGAGTCGTAAAAAAACAAACCTGTAAACCTTTTTGAAGCATACTCATCTGGTGTTATATTTAGATGAGCAGCGGTTGGAAGTAGTCTTAATCGACTTCTGAATGATGCCAATGGTCGGCGGCCACAGTTATGTTGATATATCAACAAGTCCTACATGCTGATTGATATCGAGTTTACTGAATTCCTAATGTATACCTTCAACTCACTTACCATCAGTGCTCCTCCTCCCTCCCCACTGATCTCAAGTTCTGCAGGATGTTATTTTCACGAGGATGAAATACATTTATGAAATGTTCATTTAACATATCAACTATATCTGCTTCAGTGGATATCATTCACTGCAACCAGTATGCCCTGCAAAAAATCACTTTCTGAAGGAAGTCGGATAAATAGTAGTTTACCGTATATAAGTGACCTGAAAGATATATCACTCTCAAAACAATTCAAAACAAAAAAAAATTGCACACACACACTTCTTCACCCCACACACGCCTTCTAATTCATTTCTCGGTAAACTGTATTTTCGATGACTTGTGATTTTTCGATGAATTGCGTTTTCGATTAACTGTTGTTCGATAAACTGATTTTCGATTAATTGTTTATTCGGTGAATTGCTTTTTCGATGAATTGTCTTTCGATTAACTCTCCGGATACCAGCAATAACAAGAAGAGAAATCGGGAAAATCAGAAGACAAGACTGGGAAAATTTTGTATCAAGATTAGAGCATGACATAAATAGAGCTCAACTGAAGAGCTATAAAATCATAAAAAATGACTCAAGAAACTAAAGGTAATCTACAATTAGAAGGCCCCTCCACAAAAGAATGGACCAATCACTACCCAGCTTCAAAACAATAATAATCAAATATTGAAATAAACAAGTAATAAATCGAGAAACAAATGAAGAACCAATATAGTTAAATGATCTAAAGAAAATATGGAAAAAATAAAAAATAGAAAAGCTACAGGAGAAGATGGAACACATTCAGAACTATGCAAATACAGCTCTAAACCATTTCAATTAAGATTAATTAAATTTCTGAACAGAATATGGAAAGAAGGAAACATCCCACAAGAATGGTCAATCAGTAGTCATAAAGATATTCAAAAAAGCAAACAGAAAGGATTGCGGAAACTAAAGAGAAATATCCTTATTAAATGCATGCTATAAAATATATTTAGATATAATTAAAAGTAAATTGAAACCACTAGCCGAAGAACTTATTGGAGAAGAACAATGCGGCTTTAGGAAAGGAAGATTTTGCACAGATCCCACATTTACACTCAAACAAATTATAGAAAAAGAATAGAATTTAACCTGTCAACATATGGCCTTCCTAGATTATGAAAAAGCATATGATCAAATCAACAGAAGAAAATTAATCGATATACTGTATGAATTGAAAGTTCCACCTCAAACCACAAAAGCAATAGCAAATATAATGGAAGAAATATATATATATATATATATATATATATATATATATATATATATATATATATATATATATATATATATATATATATGGAAAAGATTTCAAGAAATGAAAGAAAAAAACAAAATCATAGGAATTAAAATAGGAAATAAAGAATTAACCATCCTTTTGTATGCTGACGATCAAGTTATTTTTGCTGAAAATGAACCAATTACAGAAAATCTATACCTATTGAACAAAACAATAGAACAGTATGGCATGAAAATCTCAATAAATAAAACGAAATCAATAGCATTTCAAGGTAAAGAAATTAAATGATGCAAACTGGTCATCCACAACAAAGTAATAGAACAAGTGAACAAATTTAAATATCTAGGAAATTACATAAGCCCCAATGGAGAAATCTACATGGCATATAAAAAGCTAAAATTCCTAGCAGTCATTGGAACTTTGAACAGACACTCCAGTAAACAGATGTTTAGAACAACCCAAATACAATTATATAAAATAATAGCCAAACCAATTCTGGAATATCGCAGTAAAGCATGGACTTGGGGAGAACGAGATAAAAGACAAGTGGAAGCTGCAGAAATGAAGTTCCCAAGACTGCTCGCAGGCTACCAAAGAATAGGCAAGATAAGAAATGAAGAAATAAGAAAACAGCTTTCCATAATTAACATAACAGGTGACATCACAAACTATAGAAAGAACTGGAAAACCACATAGGAAGAATGAATGAGGACAGAGGGCCAAATATTGCCTGGAAATATAAACCAAAGGGACATCGATCAAGAGGAAGACCCAGGAGGAAATGGACAGAGAACTTTTTAAACCCTTGAAAATATTACAGCAAACAATTGCCTAATACGGGAAGCCAAGAAGAAGAGGAAAATATTGAATTTATTGGAAATAACGTCACGATTGAAAATTAGTAATTTAGCTTCGAATGCTTTGATTAAATCGAACATGGCTATAACTGTCTTGTTAACTCCTTGCAATTTAACATTTAATTCCTTTAAATGTAAACACAGATCAGTAAAAAACATTCATTTCGAACACCATTCGATGTCCATTAGTTGATTGTATTTTTCAATGATTTTCTCATTATGTAAAAAAAGTCTGACTTCATCTAAACACTCAACAAATCTTTGAAGAACTTTTCCACGACTTAACCATCAGACTTTGTT
The DNA here is from genome assembly GCF_054136105.1 of Typopeltis vanoorti. NCBI lineage: Eukaryota > Metazoa > Arthropoda > Arachnida > Uropygi > Thelyphonidae > Typopeltis > Typopeltis vanoorti. Next base: position 113,127,924 of record NC_143563.1, on the reverse strand, counting down.
GTACATAAGTAAACCATTGTAAACCGAACTTAGCTCACTTAATAATTCTATAAATTTTCGATTATTTAAAGCGTGTGCCGAAATAATATTGACTAATTTTGTTACAAGGCTCATAATATTTTCCAGTTGCTTGAAACTAGCCTTTGCGCATAAAAACTGCTGATGTATAATGCAGGGAAAACCCAGAAGTGAATGTCCAATACGTTCGGTAAATAAATTAACAAAACCATTTTCCTCTTCAGTCATACTGCGAGTACCATCAGTAGTTACTCATACAATTTTCGAGAGATTTATATCTCTTTCAGCAAGTATATTTACAACTGCGTTGCAAATATCTATTCCTTTTGTTCTTGTTGCTAATGATGCTGAATTGATCAATTCTTCTTTGATATTATTCCCAACACAATAATGAATAAAAACTGCTAAACGAGCTAATCCAATTATGTCAGTACTAGGTAGGACCTAGTACTGACATAATTGGATCAGCTCATAATTGAATCTCATCAAGACAAAGAGAAATTAAACCAGAAGATTTTATATCTTCTGGTTTAATTTTTTGCTGATGAGCTATAATTTTAGCTATTTCCAAGATTCTATCTTTCACCGTGTTTCTAGCCAAAGGCATGCATATCTTTGAATAATTTTTTCCTTGTTTTGAAAATATTCAAAGACAACTGGTACGTATTTTAACCATGCTTCTTTTATATATATTCCCCATCACTGAAAGGTTTCCCGTGTTTGGCAATTACATTTGAGGCAAAAAAAAAAAAAAACTAGCAGCAGTTATATTTGGACAACTGCGGATAAATTTCGTTAGGCTTGTTGACTGAATATTTCTATTCTTAATTTCCCGAGCAATAAATTCTTTCTGTTCGTCCTTGTTTGTCTCAAGAAGCGATTTATGGTTGTCTCCTAATGCTGTTTTGCTGACGACGTTCTGCACACAACTGTCCCGGATCATAAAACACATATTGCTTTATTGTCTTTGTTAATCATGCCATACTCTTCAGTCCATAAACTTTGGAACTCCCTGCTGCTTGATTGTGATAATTTTCGTTTTTTATTTTCACCAGCCATGTTAAGTAGAACTGTAGAACATTTTCTTACATGCCTAAATTAAATTACCTTTGTAATTCACACTTACAGCAAAAACTCGAGCAAAAAACAAATGAGCGCACATACGCAACAATAATATACTTGCCGCTGCTTATTTCTGCCTACTGGCTGATGAGCGGCGTGAAATGCGTAATGAATTAGAGAAGGGAATGCGAACGATTAGAGAAGGGAAGAGTCCGAGATTCCTAAGGATCAGTGGTTCTCAATTCTTTTTCTATAAGAGGAAGGCCCGATCCTAACAAACTTACTCATAAATACTTTTCCCATTTTTTTGTAACGGTTATACATTAAACTAAGATAAGTATTAATAATTATTAATAATCATGTTAGTTAATTAATTATAAATTAATTACATAATTAATTATAAATTAATTACATAATTAATTATAAATTAATTACATAATTAATTATAAATTAATTACACAATTAATTATAATTAACAAAAATTAATTATAATTAATTATGCCATAATCATAAAGAGTGTTAGTACACTTATGTATACGGTGTGGCATGTTGACAAATATAAAAGTACGTTTAAATTAGTTACCAATCACTGGACTAATGAAATCTTGTAGCATATTGTAGTTTCCTCAGGACAACATCATTAAATTAATTTGTGCTAATGTTCATTGACATATCCATTCTGATTACCAAAAATTTATAATATTATTCAGTGTAAAATTGATTATTGTATTATTAAATCATCAAAATCGGCTAAGTAATATCCGAATTTTGTGTGCTGAAAGTGAGCATAGACTGAACTGCTGCCACCCTTCAACAAAGCACATCGTCATTTTAAAAGTCGCACTACAGTCGCTAAAGGGAAGAAAGTCCAAACGTCACACTGGCAGAGAAGATCAAGCACAATAAGCTGAAACAAGTGCAATAAGCCATTAAGTGACAAAGGGGACGAGCCACATTGTTCTGGATGTGGCCAAAGACGTGGAATGCAAAGGAGCTGCGAAAGGCACTGAATGCCGCTGTCTACAATGCCATGAGAAAATGAAGAACAAAGAACAGACACACCAAGAAAAAGCAACGACGTTCATCAAAGTAAGTCTCTTCCTGATACTACAATTACCGATAACTCAGATTCATTCATACTCATGGTTAAAGATTTGATAAATACACACATGGAACACATTTACACAAAATCCGAGGAGTATGAGCATTACATACAGTACAATAACATGAGAGTTGAAGAAATGTTAGGAATAGTGCGTCAAATAAAGGCAAATTTAACTGTAGCGATAGAAACACTCAAGAGTGAAAATGAATTGTGGAAAGAGGTAAAAACTCAAATGTCAAGTAGAGCACATGCTACAAAAGAAAAAAAAATAACTACAAATTGAGGGAATATCAAAAGAAAAGACAGAAGATTTAAGCAACATAGTGCAACAGATCAACAGCAAAATTGGCATTCAAGTCGCAACCACAGACATTGCCTCTATTAACTGAGGCCCACCAAAAAACGAAGAGAGTCCGCCACCAATCACCTTTTTACCAAGAAAAGTCTGAGAGATTTCGTTTTGGCAGCAAGCACGAAAACAAGGCCGACAACTTGTATCCTAACTGAAAAGAAACTCCCAACACCAACCTATATATCTCAACACTGGACTCCATACTTTCCACCATTACAAAAGTCGACAAAACTCGATCAGATTAAAGAGCATTGTCGACAATCTTGTAAATATACAGACTGGAATTCCGTACTTAAAATAAATGATCCTGTAACCTTATATGAGAACTTCCAATTAATGTTCAAGAAATATACAAAAAAGGAACAAAACCTGCACAAACAAGGCTGCAATCAGAAAATAATCCCCGGATAAATAGTGACATTCTACAAATTATTACGGTGAATGAAAATCTATGGAAAAGATTAAAATGTCACCTAGATACACTCAACTACAAAGATGATATAAAAACACAAGAAATCAACAAACAATGAAAATTCATAGGGCAAAAAAGACACTACAACTTTCAAAAATTTACGGAATGTAATTTCAATATAAAGCAAACATGGGCTATACTAAACGAATTACTGACTCAAAAAAAGAAAACTTCAGCACAAGATTTAATTGCAAAAAGCTTCCATCAACATATAAACTAAGAAGAACTAGCAGGCTCATGCAACCAAGCAATATCAAACAACTCAAAAAAGACAATCTATCAACGATAAACAAATGAATACCAACCAAAGTGAACAGCAAACTGTGTATTTTCCACCAGAAAACAAAACAGGAACTGAACGAAGCACTCTCACAGCTAAAACCAAAGACCACTCCAGGAATAGGGAAAATATGACTCACAGACCTTTTAACACACTTTGAACAAATAAATCCAATACTTTTGACACTTGTGAACATAATATTCGACACCGGCATTATTCCACAATAACTAAATTGTTTGTTGTTGCAATTTACAAACATGTTAAAAGAAATGATACACAGAACTACAGACTAATAGCAAACCTATCTGTCATTTCAAAAATTCTAGAAAAAATAACACACACCAGCCTACACAACTACTTACAGTAGTACAACAACATCATCTCACAAAACCAGTACTGCTTGCAGCAAAAAAAGCACCATCACTTTATTAGAAGACATCGATAAAAACAAATACGTCGTCCTTATACTGCTTGATTTAACCAAAGCATTTGATAGAACTGAACATGACATACTACTCACCAAACTATACTCAATGGGTATAAGAGGAACACTGCATACCTGGTTCAGGAACGAACTCTCAAACAGAACAAAAGCAACAAAAATAGGTAATGTCACAGCCGGTGTCCCCCAAGGCACCATATTATCACCCAATCTATTCAACATATACATTAACGATGTTCATAACCTGGCCATACCAAGTCAAATATTACAGTACGCAGATGACAACGCACTGCCAGCAATCCACACAGACATCAACACGGCTCTCTCCAAAGTACAACAAGACCTAAATGAAATCACAGCATATTTCTACCAAAACGCAATTGTAGTCGACGGCACCAAAACACAGATGTTAGCAATACACAATCCGAGAATCATGCGCCCCGCACCATTATCACTACACTCTCACGAATACCACTGCATTAACAACAAAAATACCTGCCAATGTCCTGAAATCAAATCTCTAAAACATTCAAGATCCCTTGGTCTTTACATAGATTGCCACCTTAAATGAAAAAGACATATAGAATACCCACATACCACACTACGCACCATCGCAGCAAAACTCTTCCAAGTAAAAGATATTATCCCATCCAACCTAAATAAAACTCCTATATCACGGTATCTGCGAATCCCTACTCAGATAATGTTTTTTAGATACCTTGATATAGGAGTTTTTTTATGACAGTCTTTTGATAACAGCCTATATGTTTGCATAGATTGTTATACCGTACCCAGATACGGTATATCAGTCTATACAAACACATCAAACAGCCACCTAACAAAATTAGAAATATTACATAGGAAAACTGTGTCAACAGTTTTCCTATGTAATATACACAAGAGCAAATATCAGATCAGCACATGGCGATACACAGAATCCTGAGCACTAAAAATTTGAAACATTAGATAACCTTACTAAGAAATTACTTCCACATCACCTATCTAAACAACAGAGACCCATATCTTATAACACAACCGAAAAGAACTCTGTACATTCCACATTCCTATACCTTTCAACTCATACGATTTTTTTATGAGATCACATCAGATACTCACGCTACCCAACATCCAACCAAGAAAACGGTCTCGCCTAAAGGAGTAGGCGAGACCGTTTTTATACCTATCTGACTTTTTGGAGACTGACTGGGCAGTTCAATGTCCACTGGTCCCCAATCAGAGATAGCTGGCCCAAGGTAATCACTAATTAACCCTTTAACTGCCGATTTTATATTCTACTGACATTGTCCGATGTGGTGAATTGATTTTGCAAAAAATTTATAAATAAAATCAATTAAAATTCTTTCAAACAAGAAGTCCCGACAGCATCATACATTCTTGATACACACTTGTTCACTCACAAAAATAGCATTAATTGTGTTTGATAAAATTTACATAATCTGCAAGGGCGCCATTTTTTTTCCGCGCTCGAATTAACTCCGTTGAGTGGGTTAAGCGGCACGCCGTTAAGAGAGACGGCTCAACTACCTTGTTTAACTGAACTATATTTCAAACGATTGTTCTGATCGTAATTCTTCTGTTACAGAATTCCACATTATGCAATTGCGTAAATATCATAAAATATATAATAATAATGATCACCAAGAAACCTCTCTTTCTCCGAGAGGTTCCGTAGCAGTTATTATTATACTTTAATGTTATATAGCTTGTGACTGTGGCCTTCTTATGTGTAGAGATTTGGGTTTTGAATTTCATTAGCTTTTTTTTCAGGATTTGTGTATATGCCATTTTCAGTTAACCACTTTGCAATTAGACTGATGTCGTGTTTAGTGCCGTAACGAGGGTATGAAGCGCCTGTGGCAAGTGTCTAACTTGCGTCCCCCCTCCCGAACCCAAAAATGACAAAAAGTTTGAAAATTTTAAATGTAACAAGTTAAATTTTTCTAAATGCAGTATGTTAAATCTTAACCCCATCAACATGAGTTGCCTGTAAATCCAATTATGTATTTGTATAAATAAATAATCTACTAAATAAGAACAAATTTTTATTCATATTCAGTGACAAATAAATTAAAGAAATACACGACATAGGTGTAATATAAAATAATATAATAAAAACATAAATAAGTTCAGCATATTTTATAAAGAAAAAATTTTATAGCTTTTTCATTTGCAACACATCTATTATATCGTCATAATTTAATATTTATGCAATATCTTTTTCAATTGATGCTATAGACATGTTTGTCAATCGCTCTTCTTGTCCAATAGAAGAACGAAGGTACAATTTTCAATTTGCTAAACGAAAGTTGGCAGAAGATGTTGTTACAGGCATTCTCATGAAAATCCTTAATGCTACGTCCAGTTTGGATACGTGTTTTGTAATGAGAGTTCGTAATTTTTTTTTTTTTTTTTGCAAGATTTGAAAAGCGTCCGTATCGCGTAAATTTTCAAAAAACTTCCATGGCTTGATATCCGAAACTCTCAATTTTACATACAAATTCTGGAGCATCTAAGTCGCTGTTGCATTTCAATGCCAGGTCAGCTGCGCATCGTTTGAGATCATCCAGCTGCATCATTTTTAAAGCGTGTCCATTTAAAAAAACTGAAGTCGTTTGCGACCTCTGGTAAAGCAGTAAGTCTATCATCGAGTTGTATGAGTATTAGATCGAAAACTTCACACATTCCTTTTTTTTTAGTAATGCAGTTTCATTCATGGCAAATGAATCATCAGTAGCTTTCCCACCAGGCATATTTTTTTATTTTGCGCCGTCTCTTTTCTGGAATGCACGTTTCAATATGTTTCGGCTAAACTTTTGCCAGATTGTGAAGCGAATCGAAAATACCATTTCGGTATTGTTGAATTTTATTTTTTAGAGCTTTTATCATTTTCGACTGTTTTTTTTTTCCTTGTAAAAGTAAATTTGCTTTATTTATCTTTCCTAATATTGTATCCCAAAATATTAATCGTGCAACAAAATTAAATTTTGTTAATAATTTTAGCAACATTCGAGCATTTGTTACAGAGTCTACTGTAACTTGTCTTTCTCCATCACACATTTCATTAAGGAGTTGTATTATTAAAGGCATTTGATTTCGTAAGGCTTTTACCGCGTTAGCTTTCGCGGACCACCTTGTGTCACTTAAACCTTTAAGACGAACAGATAATTTTTTCCTTTAAAAGATCCCGTCTACTAGTAGAATTTACAAAAAAGTTAAACAATTGTTGCAAAACATGATTTCATTTGAACAGATGTTTGTGCAGCATGAACGTCTATTAAATTAAGGCTCTGAGCAGTGCGTGGAACAAAACTCGCCATATTGTTTAAACTTCTGGCTTGTACCCCCTTGTATTTACCTGCCATTTTCGCTCTATTATCACATGACTGTCATCTTATATTTCTAATATTTAATCCGTCTGATATTAACTTTTTTTGATGTCATTCGCAAGTGCTTCGCCAGATTTTGCACGTATTACAATAAAATCTGTGAAGGTTTCTTCAATGCTACATTTATTCGTGTCAGGATCAATGTTAACATAGCGCGAAGTGTGAGTTATCTGCTCCTGGTGAGAAGTGTCAGGTGTGCTATCAAATAAAATAGAAAATTATTTTGCTTTTTGAATATTTGAAATAATATGCTGTCTAATTTTAGAATAATAACAACTATATTAATTATATCATTTTGTATTACAGGAGAGAAATAATTAACTTGATTTCTCTTGTGACTTTCAATATGTTGCGCAGTAATAGGATCGTAATGACTAATTAATTCTATCGTGTTCAAAAATTTTCCGCATTAGGGATCAATTTTTTCACAAGTTCCCCTCAAAGGGCATTAATTTTTACGCAGTGCAGAATGGCAGCCAAAATAACTTTAAAAATATGCCTCCACTTTTCTTTTTCTTTTAAAATTGCTTCTTGTAATTGATCGTCTATAAAGCCACTTTTCTTAATTTTTGATTCGAAAGTTTTCCATTGGACGTAATTTTTTTATGATATAATGAATTTTCATGACGTGGTAAGATAGGATTTAAATGCTGCCAGTCTCGAAACCCCGCAGTGGTCCATACATTCTGATTTTTTCCAAAATTAATACATGGAAAACAGAACAGTGCATCTTTTCGCTTGCAGTATATCAACCAATTTCTGAGTACTTGTTCTCTGTTTGACATGGTTTTTACAAACCATTTTTTATCAAAATCCCGATTTTCTGTATTAGGATAAACATACTTATATTATCGCACAACTCGGGTCCGTGTTGAACAAATATTTGTATGTTACTCTTATATGCCATGTTGTGAGATCATTGAAATCTATTATTTTTGCATTATCAGTATTTTCTAATTTAACATCCACCATATAATTATCATTATTACATTGCATCTCAATTTCCTGGTTTTGATGTTCAATTGTGCTTTTCTCTTCTGTTTCAATTTCACATGACTACTTGTAGAAGGCAGATTTAATTCAGTTGTTAAGCTTAAATGAACTAGAGGTGGATCATCTGTTCGTAATTCCTTTTTGTCGCTGTCATCGTTTACCTCATTATTTTTGAATCACCACAAATGGTTGTTACGTCAGTATCAGTGGCTGATGCGGGGGAATCGCTGGTATTGGTGGATGAGGATGTAGAAGCTGCTCCAATGGTGGTGCTGAAAGTTTTATAATTTTCGGTGCGGGTTCTGTTGAAAACCTGTTCTCTTTGGTGTCTTTCGTTAAAATTCCAAATCTCCTTATATCTCTTGTTGCTTTCTTTACTTGCTCTTCTTTTCTCTTTTTCCTTTTGAGAAAAGCAGCTCCGATAACTTTTCTCTTTCAAATTACTGATCTAAATGACAATAAATTTCGTATTGATAAATTATTCTTTTTCTATTAATTATTAATTTTGAGTTACTTTATTTATTATTTTTATGTTTTAAAACAATAAAACTTATTTAAAAAATCGATTTAAAACAGTTGCCTAATTCTGATTTTTATTATAAATAATTAATTTATACAATAATTTAAAAATTTGATAATTAAAGGTAAACTATAGTTATTGAGGGCAATGTAAGATGTGAAGTATGTTGCCCAACGAGCGATATTGGCATTTTAGCAAAGTGCGCCTCTGATTAATCTACTCTAGTATAAAACGATAAGCTGAAATTGGAAACGGATGTGACGTCTGCTTTGAAACGGATGTAGACTTTTAAACAATGAAAAACCTACATCCTACAAATCAAACAATGAAAATAACAGGACGTGTCAGTATTCATTACTGAAACGGGGGGCGCCGTAGGCGTCAGAACCCCCCCCCCCTAGTATGTTTATAATTTATAAACTACTTATCTTTAAAAATTTTATTTCTCTATCAAAATTCTAAAAATAAGTACACAATTAAAATCAAAGTCAAAAATTGTCCAAAGTCACTTAAACACAGAACACACAATACACTCAATATGTTTCACATTCAAAATTGAAATAACGCTGAAAAAAATGTAACAAGTGCATATCACGCTGTTTGGTCTATCCAAATTCGAAGCGGAATTTAAGAAAACGAACAGCGTAATATACGCCTATGTTTCAGACTAAATATTTGGATAGATTAGTGTTTCTGAAACTTCAGATATTCGTGTACCCTTCTTTAATTTTCATTATTACCAAGTACCTTATCAAAATACCTTGATCAAAATAATAATAATAAAAATAAATTTCATTGTAAAAATCTTCTTTTATTTGAATTTAGATGTACACTTAAACAAAAAAAAAAAAGATTTATTTTGAATAGAACAAAATTTATAAAGATACTATACATTTTTACTGAATATAAATAATTTATCATCAATGAGAGGAGTGAAATTGCTTATTTCTATATCTGCTACATTGCTCTCTTTTGTGCGTTTTATAAATCCAGTCTTTAACCAATGATCTTGACTTAAGGATTTGAAAGCTAAAAAAATACCGTATTTATTAGACTATAACTCGCACTTTTTTCCCCAAAATTAAAGCTAAAAAATCGTGGTGCGAGATATATGCGGGGATTTTCGGAAACTAAAGTTTTCAGGGAAAAAAACAAACAAACTGAAAATGGGTATGACTCATCAAGAAGCTTTTATTCTCCATCATTTCTTCTATCCTCGAGAATGGTTTCCTTGTGTGTAATCAAAGTTATCTGCCCAAACAGAGTCATCTTCTTTCCCATTATATCAAGCAAAAATTACTGGTAATTTAAGACGCGAGGTACGTAATTAACAACCTTGACAAATTACTAATGAGAAGTGAAAGATGTGCGCGATTGTAGGCCAGTATAATAGAGAAAAAGCAACTATTAAGAAGTGCACATGATTGGTGCGGTATTAACAAAAGCTCCTAACAAAACAAGCTGACAATTGAACTCAAATGCTAATTCCCTTAAACCGATTTCCATAATATCTGAAATATATTCACTATATATTTCTTAGTTTTAACACGTTCATGACTGCGTAGTGTCAAGCAAAACCATATGTTAGACCTGCAACACGTGGTTTGCTTGAGTGTACAACAATCAATCGATTAGTGCGCCTAATGCGTTCCTTAAAACAGGCGCGCTAATCGAAATTGCACTAATCGAATACAATAACATGGGAAAACGTATGATTCCTTCCTTAAATTTCTTTTTTGAACCTTAATTTTTTTTATAAAAGAATTAAGGTATGTCCCAGGGCCTGGTTAAAAGAACACCATGAAGCTGAAAGACAATAAAACATATACAGTACTTCCTTGCTGATTGGTTACTAACATTTGCGACACAGATGTTATTTCGTTGAGTTCTGAGAGCAGAATTTACGCCGCCATTTGTTGTAATCAGCTTGCAGGCAATTTTTATGACTGATCATAAACAGCGGTATTCACTTTCTCAAATGTTGAAAGGTTTCGATGTGTGAAAATTAACGATACACAGATGTTATTAGGCGTTCTGGGTCTGAGCTTTTCGACATATTCACGAATATTATTCTCCTCAGAATATTTTCACCATAAAATATTTATTCATGAAAATTGCATAGAAAACTAAAATGACTAATTCCAGGATATATAGAAAATTTTTTAAATCTGTAACATTTATTTTTAAGATGCATATAGGTGCACTAATCGGATTTTAGAGTCGCACTAATCGAATTTGAGTATCGAAAAAAAAATGACGCACTAATCGAAAACGCACTAATCGAGGGATTACTGTATGTATATAACAGTTTCTGTGAGGAGAGATGTGATTGATTAGTCAGTGTTTATATTCCCAGTTTGTAATTGCACTATTTGTTGAGAAATATATTACACACAATCTGCAAATGTCCGTGAACCTTATTCAGTGACATAATAAAAGTAAATGTTTTTCGTGTTTCTGCAGTATAGTTGCTGTTGTGGAGGGCATATTATTTACTGCAGGGAGTAAACAATAAGCCCGAATTTTCACTACAACGTGAAAAGTAGGGACAATTGTGACTCGCAATTTGAGTAGGAGAATTCATGCTTAATATAATTTAATATATATATATAGACCATAAAAGTTTATGGAATTCACATCGTATGATACTTCTGGGTCGTTTCCTTAAGTATCTAATAAGTGGGTTCTAAAATGTTTAGAACCCACTTATTAGATGTGGTCACACATTATATAAATATATTTATGTAATGTGTGAAACGAGAACAATTGCAAAGAAATCTTACGTCCAAGTCGTGATATTAGGCGCTGTCGTTGTCATCTAACTCGAGACGAATTGGAGCTCACCGATGTTACCAAATGTAGCGGAATTCCGCTGTGTTGCAGAATTTGTATGTCTAAAGCGGCATATTGCCGAAATTTAAAAATACAATATAAAATAGCGGACTTTTATATCTTTATTTATTTTTATTTTTTACATTTCGCCCCCGCAAATCTAGTTGCGCCCGTGGCGGGCGCCTCTTTCGCCACGCGCTCGTTACGGCACTGGTCGTATGGCATATTTGTGTAAGCCACATTTGCGTTTTCGAGAATGGATACTGTTAACTACTTCTTGTGAATTGGAAGATTTTACTCTTTAGAGGAAGATCGTTAATATATATAGTGTGTGCGTATATGCCAAACCGAATAGAGCATAGAACAGCTCCTTGTGGTACTCCACAGACTACCAGTACCCCTATGCTGTGCGCTGATCCTCTATGAGTGATGTGCTTTCTGTTTTTCTTGTACGCTTTGAACCACTGGAGCAAACGACCTCCAATTCTGATATGTTTTGGTTTTGTGGTTTGCCAAATGCTTTAGCTATATCATTAGTAGCTTTTTTATATACAGGCTTGGACACTTTACAAACACTACCGGGAATTTTGTATCAATTTGGCCTTCCCAATCTCAATAATGTACAGACTGAATAAAAGTTTGAATAACTGATTATTTTTCTCATGAAAGTAAGAATTAATTTGCTTCTAACATCACCTTTCCTTCTTCTCCAGTGCGTACGATTTCACAATTTGCATCTTTAAGACGCATTAATTAAAAGAATTGATTAGAATTAGAAATGTGCGCAGTATTTTCCTATTTGGTAGTAAAATACGATATTTTACTACAACAAAATACGGAAAATTTATAGCATTCTCAGAGGCCGCATGCGCAAACGAGTGAAGTGTTGCTAAAATACTGTTGGTGAAACAAGACAACTATTATGAATCCCAAATAACATGAATCAGTTTTTGGATATTTAGTGTATTTAAATATTCTTCTATATTTTTATATAAAAATGATGTTCTTTAACGTTTTGCAAACACTTGAAAAAAGCAACAGTTTGTGAGCAGTAATTCTTTGCTAGTTGTGTAGGTGTAGCGGTCCGAGGATTGATTTGTTTATCGCAAGCTGTAAACGAAGCTTCGGAAAAATGAAGTGGCAAATTCGGAAACTTGATTTCATAATAATAATAATAATAATATTATTATTATTTCACTGATTATTAGCTCTGATCGTATACTTTATGGTAACTTTCGTTTACAAAATTCTAAACAATTAGAACTTTTCACAAAGAAACTTTCAAAGAATTTGTGGCTCACCCATTATTTTTACATTACCAAACACAAAACACCACAACACAAAACAGCAACTGAAGTGCATGAACGATTTCCTTAAGTCCAAAGTCACTCGACTCTATGGTATTTTCTTATAGTACTGTATACACTTATCATCCCCTACCCTGACCGTTCCTTCAAAAATGAACCTTTTGAGCAGATGACTCAACGACATGTTTTCACATGCTGCTGGATAAACTGCTGGTGTGTTTTTATCTTACTATGTGTGGGGAAAGGTAAAATTTGTGTATGTGTTATCTGGAGAGTACAAACATTTTTTCCATACCAAACTTTAAGAGTTAAAGTCACGTTTTAGGTTAATTAGGTACTCTCTCTCTCTCTCTGTAAAACAATCAAATTCTAACAGTTCGGATTTTAGGTTATGTAAACGAATTGTTTTCAGATAACTCAAATAATGTCAATAGGTAGCATTAGACAATTTCTAAAATAATCAATACATGGATATTAGTTTTCAACACTTTTTCCCCCTGTCCTGGCATTAATTTCACAGTTGTGATTTTTTTTTAAATAATTAAACAGAATTGCATTAAGATATAAAGTTGTGGATTTAAATATCAAGTTTTAATCAGAATAACTGAGTAAAAATTCACTGTGGAAAAACACAACAACAAAAGCACACATCTTTGTTCATTTACGTTTACAAATGCATATTTTATTTTGCTGAAATACTATTTCCAAGTATATTCACTGAGAAAAATTCGAAACATGTAATAAAACTAAAAATATTTCACAATATTTAGTTTAGACTCTTAACATTTTCCAAAGAGTTCAATGAATAAAATTTTTGTTACTCACTGTTTCTTGGTTACATTACATCAAAATAGCTGGTCATGCAAAAGAATTTTTAAATCAGATACCATGGTAACCACACTTCCATACATTTGATATTGTGTCAGTCTGGAAATGACACCATGCCTCCCTAAACATTCTGTGTATTCTTTTGTCAGCAAATATACACCAACAGTTTTTGTAAAATGTTCGTAAATGTCCCAAAATAAAGAATCTTTATCGAATTGGATAAAATCCTGAAAGTCTAATATTACCATCGATGAATTTAAATGATTAGCAATAATTTTTGCCATGATACGAATAGATGGTAATTCAGTTTACAAAAATAATAAATGATTATCAATGTCGTACATTTTTGGTGAATATCTCTCAGCTTCTTCACAACTAATAGAAAAAACTACTTCCATCAGCTCCTGTATCATCAATTATTAGTTCCCCATCTTGGCATTTCAGAATATAACATGCACCGAGGTTCATTTCATAGTCAACTCTTCTTTGCAAGTAGCCGAGGATATCAGACCACTTCCTGCGTAACTTTTCCCAAGGTGTACTGGATAAATACATTACAATGTACATGTCTTCTAAAATAATAATCGATTTCCATCCTTTTAGAGCTAGGTGAAGAGTTTTGTCTCTTGCTATTTTCCTGAAGAAAGAAAATTTCAATGACTTTTGTGGCTCACCCATTATTTTACTTTACTTTCCTGGATATCAATCACCACAACACAATACAATAGCTGCACGGGATTAACGAATTGCCATAACTGCAAAGACACTTGACGTTTCTACATGCTGTTGGATATGATGTTGATGTGAGATTATCTTTGAGATATCATTGGGCAAACCTTATATGTGGCTCGAAGGGCATTCGATATTATTTGTCCTTATTATGTTAAGTATTTTATCCTCAAAAAGTGTTTTTGATGTTAGACCATGTGACTATTTGTCTCACTCATATGTCCGAAATTGTTGGGATGGGAAAAAAATAGCATTAGGTGGTGGAAGTAAAGTTTTTTCTATTAGTTGTCAAGAAGGTGAGAGATATTCGCCAAAAATGTACAACATTGATAATCATTTACTATTTTTGGAAACTGAATTACCATCTATTCGTATCATGGCGAAAATTATTGCTAATCATTTAAATTCATCAATGGTAAAATTAGACTTTCAAGATTTTATCCAATTCGATAAAGATTCTTTATTTTTGGACATTTACGAACATTTTACAAAAACTGTTGGTGTATATTTGCTGACAAAAGAATACACAGAATGTTTAGAGAGGCATGGTGTCATTTCCAGACTGAGACAATATCAAACGTATGGAAGTGTGGTTACCATGGTATCTGATTTAAAAATTCTTTTGCGTGACCAGCTATTTTGATGTAATGTAACCAAGAAACAGTGAGTAACAAAAACTTTATTCATTGAACTCTTTGGAAAATGTTAAGAGTCTAAACTAAATATTGTGAAATATTTTTAGGTAATTACATGTTTAGAATTTTTCTCAGTGAATATACTTGGAAATAGTATTTCAGCAAAATAAAATATGCATTTGTAAATTTAAATGAAGAAAGATGTGTGCTGTTGTTGTGTTTTTCTGCAGTGAATTTTTTACTCAGTTATTCTGATTAGAACTTGATATTTAAATCCACAACTTTATACCTTAATGCAATTATGTTTAATTAATTTTTAAAAAAATTAATTAAACAGAATTGAATTAAGAGAGAGAGAGAAGCTAATTAACCCAAAACGTGACTTTAACTCTTAAAGTTTGTTATAGAAAAAATGTTTGTACTCTCCAGATAACACACATACAAATTTTAACATTTTACTGAGTTGATTACTCTTCTTCCCCATTCCTTATTGAGAACTACCGTGACTCTATTTTTTGCTGTCTCATCACCTGAATAAATGATCCTATAATCACCACTCCAAAAGTCTCCAGTTCCATTCCATCTCATTTCACTAATTCCCAATAAGGCTATTTTTAATCTATCCATTTCTCTCTTCAAATTTTCCAATTTTCCAGTTTCTAGGAAGGTTCTCACATTTCACGTCCCAATGAATGTACAAGAATTTCGCTGATTCACGACCTGGAAAGCCTTGCTTCTTCCCCTGCCGTGCTCAAGTATTGAGCCATTGTGCGCTTTACTATCTTTTAGAATGTCCATCCATGCTGCTATCTTACTAGGGAAAAAGAGTAAGGTGGTATCCACTTGCCTTCCTTGTCCAGCAATAGCCTTCTAAAGAGGCTCAGTGTGCTAGCCGTTTCTCATTCTTCATGATTATCCGCCTACCACAGTATATCCTTTACACCGTTGTCACTTATGGTGATCTTCCGCTGATCATGATGAAAATTGTTGCTGCCCCAACTTCCAGCGGGCTTTAACTTATTTAATGGCGGTTACATCTCCCCATGTCGCATCCTCGTCAGTGGAAATGTGTGGCTTTTTATAGAGATAAGCCACTGTCTATCTCACCACTTCCTGTTGGTAGATGCCGTACCATTGTCCACGACTGCGTAGTCACAGGTTTCCCTGTTTATTCGCAGCTAACCTCTGTATCCGGAGGCCATTCCCCTATCCGCAACCTGGGGACGCGCTTGGCAGCATGGGACCCATGCCCCAAGGTTTTCTAATATACAGTATCTTAAAACAAGCACATTGTCTCTCGGTCTGCGCAGATTTGGTTACAATTAATTGATAATTTAAAGTATTTAAAGTTATCCTACAATTAATTAGACCAATTAAGATGAACACTGATGTGAAATAACAGTGTATTACACAGATGTACTATAGCACATAAGAGTGCATAGCACAGATGTGTGCTATACACTCTATATATAGACATCTACACTCTCTCTCTCTCTCTCTCTCTCTCTCTCTCTCTCTCTCTCTCGCTCTCTCTACCTCAGACATACAAGACCAGATAGCTCAGCCTCGTGGAGATGAGCGAGCTCATCATTTGCGGATATGTTTTAGTGATGTCACCTCCAACTGATACTGATAACTTTATTGGAAAAAAATATAAAAAACGCGTTTTTATAATAACTTTTTTGGAAAACAACGCATTTTTATGATAACTTTTTAGAAAAATAACACGTTTTTTATGATAACTTTTTTTCCTAGTCCTTAATTCATCCTTATATTTATCCTAAACCCTCTTTTACTAAGCTCTGCACATGCATTTCCAATTTTCAGTGCGATCTTCCATATAAATCGAGGTTGGTCAAACCAGATTCCGACATACAGTGGAGGCTATGGCATAACATCTTGCCAACTCCTACTAAGCTCCACAAATTTCAGCTAAGACAATCGGATCAGTGTCTATTCTGCAAAGTTTCAGGCACCTTGGAACACACATATCTAACCTGTCCTGCAAACAAAGCGATGATCACCTACGCCCTGAATACAGCCTCTAGCACCTGTAACTACGCACAGAGCCAAGAAAACTACTGGAATTTAGTCCATACAGAAGAGAACAAACATAGAATATGCAATTTCCTCTTCATCTGCGACAAGGCCATCATTTACAGTTTCTACCTTAAGTATACACAAGAAATAACCAGCACCCATCCAACACTGAATCGGAACAACCTCATGTGTAGCCTACGTCGGCAACTACAAAGCAGGCTTTCACTGGAATTTGATTATTACAAAGAAACAGGAACTGTCGCAAAATTCATAGAGGAGTGGAACCCAACTGGAACCATTTTCTGGATTGCCGATGACAATACACTTTAGCTGAAAAATAACTAAAAGTGACACGGAACTGTAATATTGACTCTTACTGAAAATAGACATCCTGTCTACCACTAATGTACTTTTTCCTCATTTCTATTGTATATCTAAAAAGAAAATCCTTCTTTCTCTGTAATATACTTATAATATGTAAATAGTCATTTTTTGTTAATTATCTTCCAATGTATAATTTATCAAGTTTAATATATATATATATATATTCGTTATTGAGATTTGTGTTTATTTGTTTTGATGCCGATTATTTCTAATTTAATAATTGCAACAAAACTAAGTACTGAATAAAACACACCAGAAACAGCCTTTGCTTTTATTGTAAGTAACGTCCCTCTTCAATCTAAACACCACTGATTAGCTAGATAATTATAATCGTAGCAAAAGTTTTCGGCGTTTGCCGCTGAAAACGCTCGTCCTTCGATGTCACAGTTGAGTTTGCCGTGTTGCTTCAGGAGCTCC
Organism: Typopeltis vanoorti; assembly: GCF_054136105.1. NCBI lineage: Eukaryota > Metazoa > Arthropoda > Arachnida > Uropygi > Thelyphonidae > Typopeltis > Typopeltis vanoorti. The sequence goes on along the minus strand of NC_143563.1, from coordinate 113,110,101 downwards.
ACAGTAAAGTACAAGGTGACGTTCAGTTTCTGTCGATTGCTGAAACCACAGCTGCGAGCATCAGCGAAGTCAGTAAAGCAACGCTCTAGAACACTAAAGAAACTAGAAATATAAATACAGTTAGAATAATATTCTTAATTTCTCGATAAGGATTTAATCAAAATGGATAAGTATGGTATATATTAACTAGTATGATACATATTAATGGAAAATGCACTTTGCATGTTGAAAAGTAATAAATTCTCACCTGTATGAGCAGAAAACGTTTATATAACGAACTGGATTTACCTTTACAGTGCATTTAAAATGTATTACGATTTCGTTATGGAAATAGATTTCGTATAAAATCAAATAAATCATACTTGCTGACTGCAGCGCGCACGGAAGGCCCGATGGAAAGTACTACTACACTAGTATCAAAAACTAAAATTCCGTCTGTATGAAACTTGAAAGAATAGATTTACTTCATAATTTACCCATTCCTTCACTTTATTTTACGTCATATTTATATTTTTTTTTCTTATTTTCGCTCGTCTTTACTCGCGTGTGTGCTTTTCTGCTGTTCGGTTTTGTTTCTTCATTTTTCCATTTCATTCTATAGTGTTCTATTAATAATAATGAATTATTATTATTATTATTATTATTATTAGACACCTCCAAGGAGTCCAAAGACTCATCAAGGGAGGGCACCTGCTCTACAAACTCTGTCTCAATCACTGAATTCACTAACTGACCGCAACTCCACCAACGCTATCTTCCGCCAACCACCACCACCACTAGTATTTCCACAGACAAGCACAAACATCCATGCCCATGACACAAGATTAATTATAATCTTGTGTCAGTATCATTTATTATGTTACTGTTATGACATTCATTTATGCGAATTAAATACAGTATACCATTTACAACGATATTAATTATGCTCGTTACTTGTAACAAATGATAGTATTGATGTCTAAATGTAGTTCCTGCTGTGCAGTATATGTATGATATTTATTCGAAAGATAATCGAATGGTGTTGAAAAAAAACAGCAAATATTTTTGCCAAAAAGGTACAAGTCAGCTGACATTTGCCTTGTAAGGCGCTTCCGTCGATTAATTTGTTGAAATCTGTTCATCCCCTGTACTAAAATTTAGATACGAGACAATTATTCATTTATGAATTGTTAAAATTAATTTGAAAGACCAGATAAAGGATAAATGTCCATAAATTAATTTGTAAAGCAGAAATCTGCGAAATATGACGATACCTGAGACCCCCCTCCCCCCGACGCGAATATGAGTGATCTTATCTGGTGTCAAATGCAGATAGAGAATTTCTTCATCGGAAACTCGAGTTTTGACTCTGAAGAGCGAAATCCGGTCATAAGAACACAATCGCAATTCTTTATGCAGTTTTATTTGTTACATTTCTTATCTTTTGTTTTATTTGGTATCTTTACTAACGTTACTTTGGCTACAATACTTTGTTCGCTGTAAATAAATAAAATAAATAATTATTAAACTATTTTCATATTTAAGTGAAAACAGGTAAAATGCGTGTTTATTTGATGCATTTTATGACTCTCGACACTTTATTTTTTTAAATAAGAAATAAGTGATAGTTACATTTATGACCTTTATCAAAACAGTGATGAATTTCAATACTTAGTATCTTGTCGATTAAACATGCAAGCTAACTTACTGAGTAATATACTGTATGCCAAACCTATCGCTAGATGGAGCCACATTAAAAGGTTTGTCTAACAAGAAGACTTGCAGGGTAAACTTAAGTAAATTATTTCATATTAGTTTTCAAGTCTTCAATTATACAAAACGTGGATTAAATAAACTCGTTTATTTAATCGAAATATTATTTATATCACTTTTTCTTTTAACTATTAGGAGCATCGCGGAAGGGATTTTTTTATGTGGACAGTTGCAATAGTATTTTTCAGCCATGAAAGTAATGATATGGCAATCAAAATTATTATTATTATTATTATAAATTTAAAAGCAACAAGAAACAACTCTTTAACTTCATTTGGTATAAAATAATGCATCGTCTGTTCATTGTCAACTTTTACCTCTGTGTCTGCAAAAGTAGAAAGTCCAATGTTGGTTCCTACTGCAATGATTGATAAGAGAGAGTTTTTAATGCTTTTTATGTTTACAATGTTTGGCTCTGTAAGTAGGACTTTTTTTTTTTTTGAAGGAAGGGACTAGGGTTTTAAATTTCGCGACTTAGCCAGGATTGACTAGAACACACACACGCGCGCGCGCGCGCGCACGCACGCACCTACGCAATTTGCATAAACGTTAGTATTAAATGAGTCTATTTCTAGCGTAAGCAAATACCTGGATAATGCAGCATCTGACACATTTGGTAGTGCAAGCGGAGGCAACTCATAGCAAGGGTGGAACAAGCTCCGATCACTATTCTTGGTATTTACCCACAATGTGAACTTAGCTCCTAGGAGCTGTATTACTGTTCTACATTATAAGAGAAGGTCACTACCCAGACCGGTTTTAACCTTTTTGTATAGGTGAAGCGGGCTCTAAAAATAAGATGCTTCCGAAAGATCGCCCAACTCAGCGTTGTTCCACTCAGTGACAGGCTCACCCTATCACCGAGAAGAACCTCAGCATTGGCTCTACCCAGTGGTAGGCTCACCCCACCATCAAGCAGAGCCATAATCTCAGCGGTGGCCCCACTCAGAGACAGGCAAAAACCTACCTCTAAGTGGAGCCTTTCAAAGCCAGATCCGTCCCGCACCGGTTTCCACCCTCATTGGGGTCTCATCAGTGAGTAGGTAGACCTAGTTAATACTAAGTTTGTAGCGAACAGAACTTACATCCCTTCTATGAGAATTGCCAAGATAGTCCCAATAAATTACTAATTATATGAAGAGCCAAAGGCTTCAATTCGGCGACATGAACTTATTTAAGTTAAGGGATATTACATCCCATATATAGTTTCTATATTCGGCATGAAACTCTTTGAGTTTCTTATTCGGTTAAGAAACAATATGGGATGTAATATCCCTTAACTGAAATAAGTTCATGTCGCCGAATTGAAGCCTTTGGCTCTTCATATAATTAGAGTCTATTTCCTTTGTGGTATGAAAAGGTGTCAGTTTTTTTTTATATAAATTACGTTGCATAAGAAATTCTGTAAGCATAAAAAATGCCTGATGAGATGAGAGTGCTATCTACAAGTAATTTTTTTATCATTTCAGTAATTATAATCGAAATGCACTCAGTTATAATAGAAATAACACGTCGCCTATCATTCATAAAAACCATATCTCCAGGTGTAACTATTTTGTTCTTCTGTTGACATTCACACACCTCTAGCCCAGCTCAAATGCATCGTATCCGTGTCCTCTTTCTGCAGCATGTGCTACTGAAGCCTGTCGTGTTCGATGTTCTCTTTCCCTCTCTTTTCACTCCCCAAAAGACCTCCTCTTCTTATTAAAATAGGAGCTATTATTATTGGCATTTTGGTATTGAAAACATCGGGGTGCAGGGAATGCTCATTGTAGTTATTCATAAGACTGTGTGTGTGTGTGTGTGTGTGTGTGGACTTCATTGAAAATACACTCCAATAGCGGTTCCCTGGGTTAGTCATTTCGCATTCCTATTCAACCGAAAATACTTTTCCGGTTCGTCAAGAAATGTGTACCCAGTGCTTAGCTTAGTCCTCTATTTTATTTTTTTCAGCAACATTTCGCGGTCCGGAGATTACGAATTCTGCGCATAGGAAAAAAAAAAAACAGTAGTAATTTTGCATGAAGTCGTATGAAATGTTAAGTGAGCAGATTAGTAGATATGAACGTTTGGTTGCTTTCAACGATTCGTTCATAAAGGAACGCTAATTACTTGGAACACACAAACATTTTTCTGTATACCCTGCTTTAGATTCGTCCGAAAATGATGAACTATAGACAGGAAAGTCATTTGGTCCACTGTTGACAAACAGCAACAGTTACAAAAGATAATTCCCTTCTATGTAGCTGAAATAGAGTACGGTGTAATAAATTGCGTTTTGTATTGCTTCTGAACGAAAAGAGGTGGGGTTTCAGGCATATCTAATTCTACACAACACGATAGAAAAAAAGGGATAGTGCCTACTTATTTAATCCTTATAAGTCACCATTATTTTCTTTTATAGTACGCTAAGTATATCAATGTCATTGATGGGATGACAATTAAGAGCAAACAAGAAACTTATTAGAACTGGATATTTCTATAAATGAGATTTTTCACCTGCTTTGGGTTCATTACTCAGATAATGCTTTGTAATTTTCACGATAGATCTGAGAAATAAGGTTGTTCTAAGGTAAATACAGTAGTAGGGAGTGAGAATGAATGATTGTGGAATGTATGGGCAATGCATGTTCTAGTGTGTATTCTGCAATTATAGATGCTAATGTGAATTAAATAACGGTGCATAGAAATACATTTTTGAATCTTTGTGATATAGCGTTCAGTGAATCTTCGAGATTCACTCAACTTAGTTTACATTTTTTTGTGGGTGTTTAGGAAAATCTTACTTCTAGAAAGGTATTTTTTTTTAAATGAGTGTAGAAATGAGATTTTTCGTTTATTTTGCATTTACTGCTGCTCGAAATTACGCTTTATGCAAAAAAAAAAAAAGAAAAAAAAGCGGATCTGCTTCAGTTTCAAATGATACCGAAGATGCTGTCATGTGATAAGTTTATGCTAACAAGATTACTGGTTAAAGCGTATTAAAAGAACATCTATTTGAATAGCGATAACTAGCGATTTTTCTCTATTCTGCAAGAGGATTTCAAGCCAGAACTGAAATCCTGGATACAGCAAATATACAAAAAAAAAATAATAAATAAAATAGCATTTATTATATTTGTTGCTAAGCACACTGTTTCCCATCAGCAGGATATGCGCAGTCTCATATCAGCTTCAAATGCGAATGATTGTGTAATGGTCTGCAATTTTCGCTGCATGACAAAGCTCATTCACAGAGCCCAAAGAGCTTCTAAACAAACTTGATACGATTCATCCAAGGATATAATTTATTCTTGAGGACTTCGTTCATCAGACTACCCTTTGATCTATTGCCTCTCTTATTTGACTAGAAATAGTAAAACTCTACTTTTGATCCAGTGATGTTAATGATAAATCCATTAACCATTCCTTAAATCCATTTTCCTGCACCTACCAATAGGGAACTCAACCAACAAGAAAATTAAATCCCATTACTTGTCCTGGTTGATTGAGTGGATAGTGCATTCGCTCTGCAACAACAGGTAAGTTCGAGTCTCACGACGTGCGTAAATGTTAAGGTTTGAATATCTTTAGGTGAAAAATAAATTTCATTACTTGGCGCTCACACCGAGAACCATCCTACAAGCTTAAATTACCTCATATTTGTCTCTACGCTAGTCGTCGTCTTATGTGACATTCCGTCCACCCGTGGTACTAATTTACTGATTTAAAGTGTTGAACTAACACTAGTAAAAATTATCCTACGTAGGTGATTATCAGTCTGATAACCGTACACTAATACAGGAATGCGTATGTCGATGCGAACACTGTGGGCTAAGCTTCTAAATTGTATCATGTTGGATTACCTACTTTGTGTCATAACGCGTCTCACAAATACAGTTGCACAGTTTAAAGCACGATGGCAAGCTCTCGATATGCATAGTTATGAATAATATCCGCGTATACTCTGCTGAGAATTTCACACTTGCAGTTGCTCTCAGCTGCTATAACCAGAGACAAGTGGCATTTTTTTTTAAATTTTAATTTTATTGTTCTTCGAAGCTATTTATTCTTCTTCTTCAGGAATGATAAACTTAAACACTAAATTTGGATGGAAATGAACTGTTGAAGGTGCACTTGAGCAGATATTTCAAAAGAGCAGTCCGAAATGTTTCCATTCATTCATGACCTCACTTAAAGAAGTGCAGTCGTTTGAGTAATCCAAATTATGTAATCCGATGATGTGCAAACTAAAGAACATCAGTGAGTTTGTAGTATTTCTTGACATCAGAGGTTTGATATCCTAAAATAGAAAAAAATTACAATGCCAGCATTTCTGAGTTATAGGATTTTTCTACTTATGTCTTCTAATATAAGGATTTAAAGGATCGAACTCCCAACTGGAAGAGGACCCATTCTTTCATTAGGAGAGTGGAATAAAGAACTTTCATTTAATTTGCATGGCGGACTTATAAATTAGCAACTTTTATAACTTATTTTGATATGTAGTGAGTTCCTAATGAAACGGAATACACAAATATGGCAAAAGGATTGAATAGAGAAATCGAAAAAAAATAGGAATTGTAAAACTTCTCACCATCTACTTACATATCTCGATGATTAGGGTGAATTGCATTTTGAATCCATGTTTTAAAAACATAATAGTAATAAAAAAACACCGAGGGTTAGTGTTCAAAACCATCTATACTAGAAGTCTATATGATTTTCATAAAAATGGGCATGTTGATAAGGAATTAATTTTTGTTAGTGGAAATTTCTGAAGTTCTTGTCATTGGATGAATCCCCTTATCTGATATTTCAAACCTTTTTCATTCCTGCTGTACACATGTGATCGGCGACTTGCGTAGAACATTGGAGGCATCATTCGCTTGATGTGCGTGCTCGAGATTGTTAGCAAAGTACTTACCAACATAGCTTGGATGTTTCTTCTTTGACATCAGGATAACGGACTACATATTTTATTCTTCCTTCTAGAGTCTTGATGCACCGAATTCCTTCTTTCTCTAGCTGCTTATCTTCACATCGGAATGATGCTCTAACTGAAAGATATCATTTTTAACTGTAATTATTTGTTTATTCGCATTGCAGTATGGAGCAAAATCCACCCACAATGATTAATGGTAAATTAAAACCATACAAATACTTGTTAAAATTTATAAGAAGTTCTATCTCAGAAAAAATAAGCCTAATGTTTACATCAAGAATATTCGGCTTCTTCTCCTGCTCGGACCATGCCGCACAACGCACAGTTTTTAAACATGTTCGCTGTGCGACTAATAAGCTTATATGAAACAAATTAGGAATTGCATTTACACCATAACATTGCAGGCGTGTTCGGGATATTAAATCCTTATTACCCTTTTAAAAGGCAAGACAATCATCGCGGGAAGATTTGTGCTAAATTACATTCGCTGCTTGCATTTTTCGAGGAGGAATTAAAAGCAAAGCTTGTGCGAGGCTCAGTGAAAAGGTATTGATTTGTGACTTGTTTGTGAAATGAAACATGAAGAGATTTTAATCGAAACTAAATAGCGGGATTGGTTGTTAAATATTTTTGAAGAGTACTATGTCTGTTATCTTGGTCTTATTCGTATTTTTGTTCTGCAGTACAACATCTATTTTTTTCTAATGTTTATTTTATTTATTTATTTTTTTTTTTTTTTTTGCAAAAGTAAAAAAATTAAAGACGACACTTATTGAATGTTCCTTGAGGTTTCTTTTTGGTGTAATTAAAAGTTTGAACAACGTTAAAGATATGTACCAGTTATTTGAGTCAAGAGACTCATTGGCTCATCTGAAAATTCCAAGGAAACGCTACTACCGCGAAAAATGCATACTTGCTGTGCAAAAATCTTTGAAAATTAAAAATGATTGTTTTAAAAAGATGGTAATTTGAGATAACAGGTGTGCTTCTAGGATGCACACCTATTAGAAATATTTTTATGAGTGATTAGAAACCGTATTCTGTCAATAGCTGCTGAACAATGAAACTTAACACCTCAGTTGTGTTTAGCGGCACAACTGAGGTGTTGTGTTGTGTTTAGCGGCACAACTGAGGTGTTGTGTTGTGTTTAGCGGCACAACTGAGGTGTTGTGTTGTGTTTAGCGGCATTGGACCGGGTACAGCAAACAACTAAGCTTATATCCGGTTGATTATTTCATTAACTAATGCTAGTGGAATTTTCCCTCCTAAGTTGACATTTCCGCTGAATTTGTAAAGGACCAGGACAATGTCTTCTTCTTGGGCGACGTTTAATCACACGCAAGCTCACACACCCATCGCAGCCTACGTATTTTATGCATGTGACACCTTCGTCATAACTGAAGAGGACTGTGTAGAGTACTGCACCTACAGCTTATTTCTTACTATTAATCGTTAAGCTTTGCAACCTTGTCATTGTTTCTTATTAAATATGATCACAATTTTATGATTAATTTTGATACATGATTAGCCACTTTTCGAAACTGCGCTCTTCGAAACTATAAAAATTAACCATAATCCATTAAAACTCATTTAACATTAAATCCAAGAATATTGAATTCAGTTATTGAAGTTGAAATGGCCAGGCTAACGACTTTTCATTAGTAATATTTTCTTGAATGTGGAATTTAGTTTTCTTTTTCTATAAATAACAATCAAATAATATAGTGCACCCGCTTATTACATGAAAATGAGATAACACTTGGAAACTCATTCGGAAACAACATCTGTTTACTTCTAGGCAGCAGTACGATAATGCATTTTCCCAGCTTCACTTGCACTAAATAGGGTTGTTGAAAGGGAATGCGAACAGATCAGTTACTTACCACTCAGGAAAAGGATTAAAAGAAGGAACGCTTGCATGTCACTAAAACTCTTCGCGAATATTCAGCGCTTCGTATTTGACACGTCACTTACTGTTAAATGATCGCTGATCAAAGTTCTGTTAACATGTACTAGTAGCGTGTACACATTCTGTCTGGTAACGTGACATCGCAGTGTTATGGCACCCGCTTAGTATTTCAAAGTCGAAGAGGGATCAATTTGGAATATGTATTTCTATTGACCCAATGATTGATGCTTCATTTAAATAGATAGGAAGGTAGGTAGATTTTTAGGGGGGGGGAGTATTCTCGTTTCACACTCTGAAGATGCTTATTAACTATTGCGCATTTTACAATATAATGTACATATATATAATATCATGCAATTTAGATAAATGAAGTTTGCCCTCTCCTTGTCTTAACTAAGTGGCAATTTACTGTCACTACCTTTTCTTCAAGCCCAAATCATATGAACACTATGTGATTTTCTATCACTCTCCTCGTAATCAGGCTGACTAAGATAGCACACACACACACACACACACACACACACACACACACACACACACACACACACACACACACACACACACACACACACACACACACACACACACACACACACACACACACACAGGGAGGCTGGAAAGTTCTGATATACACCTATAACAAAAAAAAATGATATTAAAGCAACTGACTTTTATCAGTTGAAAGAACATATCTTAAAACCCTTTAACCTCCATGTTTCATCAAATTGTAATAATTTGTTCTCTTTCTTTTAGGATAGATAAGAAGGCATAAAATTAATTAGTTTTTGTTCTGGGTGTTTATCCGAACTTTCCAGCCCCCTCGTATATACATATACCAATCACCGCTCAGTCCATCATCTAGTATTACTCTTCGTCAAATCCGTAAACAGGGTCAGAAAAAACAATATATGTTATATCGACTACGCAGGAAGTTGTCTGCTTGCAATTGACCGAAGAAGTTAAGTGCAGTTCATCTGTTAATTATTTTTTTCAGTGCTTTAATAAATGCAGTGTGTTTTTTCTGAAATGGGAAAATTCAAAAAAAAACATCGTGTAGTAACTGATTTGTGTATATGAGCTTACAGATGTCCGCTTGTCGAAACAGGACCTGTGACGTTTTGATCAGTCTGGTATGTTTGATGAGCTACTTAAATATCATATTATATGCAAACAGATATCTGAAACGTTTACCATTTCTACAGGAATTGTTATAATAATATTTTTGGTTAGATGGTTGGCATTAGATTTTTGGTCTAATGAAAGAAACAGTCATAGTGATTCAAAATATCTGAGAAAAATTAAAATGCCAAAACATCTGATTTTTAATTAGCAAATTTATTATATTCAATATAAAATGAATACAAATAATAAATAAATGTGAATTCAGCAGTTTAGCAACATTACTGTTTATATTCTGATCTTTCATCCATTCCAGATAGGAAACTGGAGAACAGCTCTGAAAGATATGCCGGTTGATGATTTCGAAAAAGCACTGAATTCTCACCGCCATGTTCAGATGAGAGAACCTTAGTGTTTTCTCTTCGGTCAAGTCTTATCTGCACAAACAGTAAGAGAATATGCGAACGTACATTATATCCAGTAATGTTATATGGAGAGAGAGAGAGAGAGAGATCAAATACGCAGCTCCAGTTGTTTTTCAATGCACGGTTTGGGAACACATTTTAAGAGTTGATGCTGATAATGTAATCTATCACAGACTTCGCAGAAAATCTTTCGCTTTATTTGGAGATTCGTGCGTATACTTACTCGCATCGTGTGCATTTTCGTAATATCTTAATGCACTATCCCCAGGTTTTATGTATTCTTATATCGGTGGTCTTTGATGTAGTGTTTTTTCTTCCGCCTAGTCTATCAGAATTCTGCCTAAATTAGTTTTTACGATATACCTTGTCCTCTTTGCATTTTTCCTTACATTTTCGAATTCTGCCTTGCCTATTCTTTTTCTATCATTCTTGCCATCTATTTAAATATTTTCACTTAAACATCCCTTCTATCTATTTCCTGCTTTCTACTCCTTCAAAAAAGTATTGCGAGTTTATTACGCTACGTTCTGAATTATAAGAAAAGCCATAAATCGGAATCTCGTACAGAATGTAAAGGATATTTATTTTTATTGCTGTTTCCATGCGAGCATAATTTACTTCGTATCACTTGGAGATGGGATAGATTTGTCTTTCTTGTTTTGAAAACTGTGACTCTTTTTGCCTGCAGACGGAAAAACGGACCAGGTCTAGATGTAAATATAAAATACGGACAAACACACAGGCACACACATACACGGGGGGGGGGGGCTGGAAAGTTCTGATAAATACCCAGAACAAAAATTAATTAATTTTATGTCTTCTTATATATCCTAAAAGAAAACATTATTACAATTTGACGAACATGGGGATTAAACAGTTTTAAGATATGTTCTTGCTTGGTTATATCAGTTGCTTTAATATCATTTTGTTCTAGGTGTGTATCAGAACTTTCCAACCCATTATCGTATAATATAATATAATATAAAACATTATATATATCGAGAGAGAGAGAGAGAGAGTTTGGTAGTTTTATAAACTACTATGATAATTTTTTTTTCATATATATCGCATTCATTGCTTCCACATCCTTATTCATTCTTTAATGCATGTGATAATATGAGTCCAATATGTATATCATTGTCAATTCGGCATGATGTTGTTTTAGAGATGGTATTAAGCAGATCTGGTTATTCCAGCGATAAGATAGGATAATGAGATAAAAAGATGGTTTGACCATTTATGGTGGAGAGATGCAACATTGACTAAAATGGAAGAAGCATGGAACGGCATTCGTAAAGCAATTGACTGAAAAAAACTTGTTGATGAGGGTTCCAGCAGTATTCCTGTATTCTTCTCCGAGTATCTGTCCGTGTATGCTTCCTATAAAGAAAATAAAATCCAAATCTGGTGTAGTAGAGAATATGTACATATTATGCATTGTGAGAGAGGGAGGGGAATGGTTTTTTTCGAACATGAAGAAAACATATTGAAATACGATATGAGAACAGCAGCACAACACGAGCTAAAACAGTACAACACGTGCGAAGAAGTGGTTGTCTACAGCAAAATAAGAAAGGCAAAGTAAATAAAGCTGTAGCATATTTTCATTAATTTGATTAATCGATCTACAACTAAATATTTGTAGTATGCATTATCTGCTTTACCTGTAAGCCTTCAAAATCGTTTGGGTAAGCTTTAGATTTGCATCCACAAGAAGAAACATATTAAGATCGGCGAAATTTGAATTTATATTACTTTGCCTTTCTTATTTTGCTGTATACTTCATTCGTTAGTGTTAGCACGAACGTGTCGCGCTGTTGTTCTCATATCGTATTTCAATATGTTTTCTTCAATTTCGATAAACTCCCCCCCCCTTCTCTCACAGTGCATAATATGTACGTATTCTCTAGCAATGTACACCAGTTTTGGATTTTATTTTATTAGATTTTATTGTTTTTGTGTTTTTGTTTATCTTCTATCCTTTTTTGTGGCCGTCACCTTTACATACGCTTGTGGGGTTTGCCCCATCTCTATTTTTGTCTTCTCGCTCTCCTTTCTTCGCAATGTCCTTACCTTAATATTAAAGGGAATCGAAATAATAAATCTTTTAAGAAATTATTTTCATTATATAATGTTAGATTAATATTTAAAATTAAAATTTAAAATGAAAATTAATCTTTTCAATAATATTCATGAAGCAGTTTGAAAAACAAACAAACGCAATTTAGCACAAAATGATTATTTATGAAATCATACTCTTCTTCTTCTTCTTCAACCTTCTGGTTTTGTCCACTGCTGGACGAAGGTCTCCCCCATGATTTTCCAGACCACTCGGTTTTCTGCCTCTCCCATCCATCTCACTCTTGCAATTTGTTCCAGTTCATCCCTCCATCCTCTTCTCGGTCTTCCTCTTTGTCTTGCTCCATCCATTGGTCTCCACTCTGTTGTTTTTCTAGTCCATCTCCCGTCATTGCATCTGGCAATATGGCCAGCCCATCTTAGCCTGTTTAATGTATTTTACAATATCTCTGACACCTGTTTGATATCTTATCGCGCTTTTTGTCTTCCTATCTCTTAATGTTATTTTTAGCATACTTCTCTCCATGCGATGTTGTGTTGTTCTCAGCTTTTTGTTTAGAGCTTCTGTTAAAGTCCATGTTTTCCTCCGTATGTTAGGACAGGAAGTATGCACTGGTCAAAAGCTTTCCTTTTCAGACTCATAGGGATGTTACTTCTGAATATGTCTCTCATTTTACTATAAGCCATCCATCCAAGGTGAATTCTTCGTTCAATCTTTAGCAATCTTTTGGCAATTTTCTTTGGCAATTCTCAAAGGATAGCAATTGGCCCAAATATACATATGAAGCAACTTGTTCTATTTCATTGCTTTCAACTTTGACAGTTCTTTGGTTTATGTATTTATTCATCATTATTTTTGTTTTTCTCTATTTATTTTTAATCCAATTACTTTGGAGGCTTCATTTAGCTGATTTAGCCTTTCTTCCAGATCTTCAAGATTATCTGCTATTAGGACAATATCATCTGCAAATTTCAGATGATGCAGCCTTTCTCCATTTAGGTTTATTCCTTTTGTTTCTCAATCAAGGCTTCTAAAGACTTCCTCTAATGCAGCTATAAATAATTTGGGAGATATGGTGTCGCCTTGCCAGATGCCCTTTTGTATTGGGAACTTTTCACTGTTTTTATATAATTTAATTACAGAAGTTGCATTATTGTAAATATGTTTTAGTGTTTCAATATATGGTTTCTCAGTTCCCTGGGTTTCAAAGAGCTTTTAGTGTTGCAGATGTTTCAACTGAATCAAATGCTTTTTAGTAGTCTATATAGGCCAGACATAAGGGTTTATTGCATTCAATTGATTTTTCAATGAGCTGTCTTAATGTGTGAATATGGTCCAAAGGATTGTAATCACACTCTATTTAGCATCAAATAGAATGCAAGGTGTTTACAAATTTGTGACACGACCCAACTCTTTCTGTGAGAATTTAACAACTTCTTAAGGTGATTACCATTAACAAAAACAAAAACAAACAAACAAAAAAACTCGTCAGGCGCATTTCGCAAAATATATAACTACTTGTTCTTACTTGTTAGTTTTAAATCCATACGAATATAGAACTTTGTTTTGCTTGGGCATATTTTTATTTAAATTCATTATTCAGAATCCTCTGGCTCGATGAGATTTAGAAATTTTCAGATATCAGCTAAAATTGACTTCGTTCAACTTTTGTTTTCATTTGGATCGTTTTCAATGGCAAAATTTGTCAAAACGATTCGAAATAATATTAGTAATTAATATGATATTTAAAATAATCTCTAAATTTAGTGGATATTAAATACAACATCATTTCAAAGCCGAATACAGAAACTATAAAAGTTTCGTGCGAAAATTGACCGACGGCTAGCGGGAATACACCGTCGCCATATTACGAGTTGCCCTGGCCTAGCTGAACCGTATAGGTGACGACGATCGCTGTGAACGTCCGAATATTCGACTCCTATTGGTTCATTATAAGGTTTCACTAGCTTGACAGCTGTCAAGCTAGTGACGAAAACCAATGAGCTACTTTCGAACTCATTGGTTTTCGTCAGACTAGCCAGAAACCTAGAGAGCAAAAACTCTCTCTCGACGCGTTGGAGAGGTGTAATTGCCTTAAGCGAAACGTTTTTATTTGGTTATAACCGTTTTTGTTTTATTAACCATTTTATTAGTAACATAATTATGTCTACAGCCCGTAAAGAAAAACACGGCTCTAGGTAATTCATTGCGATTAATGAATTTCGCTGTACAACAAAACTTGTATAAACATATTTTTTTAATTTTTTATGCTTGTCCCGATAATTTTTTCTGACTTTTTTTTTTTTTTTTAAATATTACTAGCACGCGTTAATGAATTTCACCAGATGTAATGCGGTTGCATGTGATGAAAATTCATCCTATTTATAAAAGCGATGCCACTATTTACGGGAAATTCACTACCAGACTAGGTCAGCGATGTTGGGTTTCCCCAACACAGGAAGTTTAGCACATCTACATCCTCCTTCAACAACACTTCGTATGCTGTAGGAAGCTTAGAGCAAAGGTACGAATTAACGAGCTTTTCTCTAAGAACGAGTGGAACAGAATTGCAGAGGAGAAAATGATTACTGAACAAAATGAATAGAAATCTTCCGAAGTGGCTGAAAGGTGGTAAAATGTCGATGCAGTCTGCTGTTCCTATGGTTTGGAGGAAGCCAAATAATCATGCAAACGACTGCTATTCTGCATAGTACCATCTGTTTCGGGAAGCGTTTATGTTAAGCATTTAAATATTTCAGTATTCCTTTCTTTTAGGGTTACACGGTGATCAGCATTCATTTTAAAAATTTTATGGAATTTACAACCGTGTTAAAAAACTTTTTTTTATTATCCCGACGTTTCGATCTTCACATCAAGATCATCATCTGGAGCGTACATAAATATACAGAACAAGCTGAGTTACATCATTAACTGTAAGCTAGAGAAACAATGATTTGATCACATGTTATTCTACTGGCGTGACCTCTGGTGAAAAAAAATACATCAAGCTAAATTCTATTTTACAATGAGAGGAATAAACATTCTTTTAGATGGTTTTCTTTCAGAAACAATTGGTGTCCTATTTTTAGTATTACAATTCTTAGTTTTGATTTACAATACTGGATTTTTACAGTCCTGTTTATAGTTGTTCTTGGTGAGGAAGGTCGAATATATACCTTCCATATGTTTGGGATTTTTAGATCATCATTGTTGTTCAGATTGGGGTGGTTGATAATAATCTCACAGGCTTCCTTGAATTTCCGTTCATACCATGTTCTAGTGTGATGTAGACAGCTTGTGGTTTTCCAGTCAATTCTGTGTAAGGTATTCAGGGCATGATCAGAAAGGCCAGCTTCACCATAATTATTATATTTAATGTGTCGCTTATGTTCTTTTTGTCTAATAGGAATTGTGCGTCCTGTTTCTCCTATATATGGTACGTTGCAAGTACAATAAATCCGGTATACTGCAGGGTGGGCTAGTGGAGGGAGTGGGTCTTTGGATGAGTTGAGTAGCAAAATAAACAGAGTACTTTTGTAGTACTCTGTTTATTTTGTCTGATATTCCTTTAATGTAGGGAATGGTTATAGTTTTACTGTGGTCTGGTTTGTCTTTGTTTTTTATTGTGGTTTTGTAGAGAATTTTGTTAATAGTGTTTTGGCTGTATCCGTTTTTTTGTAAGTTATTACTGATAATTTTAAATTCGTCTTTCAGTGCCTGTTCACTGGAACAGATCGTCTGAGCTCTGGTTTTTAGCGTGTTGATGACACCTAGTTTTTGTGTTGGGTGGTGGTGGTAGGAGTTTATGTGTATATATTGTCCCGTATGTGTCGGTTTTCGGTAAACAGTGAAGGAAAGATTGCCCGAGGGAAGACGTGTGACAAGTATATCTAGAAACGGAAGTGTGTTGTGTTTTTCAATTTCAATTGTGAACTGTATGCGTTTGTGTTGTTTGTTTAGGTGGCTAAGGAATGTGTCTAATGTCTGGCGGCCATGAGACCAGATCGCGAAAACATCGTCAACGTATCTAAGCCAGACTTTGGGTTTCAGAGGGGAGGAATCTAGGGCAAGCTGCTCAAAATGTTCCATGTAAAAGTTAGTAGTGTGGGGGGGGGGGACAATGGCGTGCCCATGGCTGTACCTTCTTTTTGTAAGTACAAGGCGTTTTGCCATACAAAATAACCCGACCGTAATACATGCGCAAAAAGCGCCGTGATGGAGGGAATTTGTTCTGTAGGAGAAGGATTGTGTCATTGATTGGGACATTCGTAAAGAGGACAGAGACGTCAAAACTCACTAATAAATCATTTTTTTTCTAATGTAATGTCTTTGATGATGTTTATAAAGTGTTGTGTGTTTTTGATATAGGAAGGGGAATGACCTACCAACTCCTTGAGTGTTGCCGCTAATTTTTTGGCTAAGTGATACGTCGGGCTATCAATTCCTTCAACGATAGGTCTTAGCGGGGTATTTTTTTGTGAATTTTTGGTAGCCCGTAAATTCTAGGGGAGCGCGCGTAGTGAGGGAACAGTTTTCTGACTGTATCTTCGGGCCATGTGGAAATTGATTTAAGTAGTTCCTCTGTTTTGTTTTTTGTTCTGTTAGTTGGGTTGTAGTTAACTGATTTGTATGTGTTATTGTCAGAGACCAGCAGATTCATTTTTTCCATATAAGTGGTATGGTTTAAAGTATAATTTAGTATAACAGTGCTCAAAAAGGAAATGACAGTGGCATTTCCTTTATCGGCCCTGGTTAGTCTTGTTTCTGAAAGAAAACCATCCAAAAGAATGTTTATTGCTGTCATTGTAAAATAGAATTTAGCTTGATGTATTTTTTTTTCACCAGAGGTCTCGCCAGTAGAATAACATGTGATCAAATCATTGTTTCTCTAGCTTACAGTTAATGATGTATGCTCCAGATGGTGATCTTGATGTGAAGATCGAAACTCATAATAAAATGTCGGGATAATAAAAAAGTTTTTTAACACGGTTGTAAATTCCATGAAATTTTTAAAATGAAATATTACAGTATCTTTCATCACCCTACAATTTGAGAAATATATCGAATTACAACATTAAAAACAACCAATAATAATAACAACCAACAAATAACACACGTGCATATCATAATTATTTAAAACAGCAGTCCTGACTATTTCTGGCTCATAGTTTTGAAACAAAACGATGTTAAAAACTTTTCAGTGAAGCATCTCATGCATGAAAAATGAGTTTCTGATTTTTTACTAATTTTTCCTCGTGTAAGAGAATAAATGCTGCACTTAGCGAATAACATACGCTTTCCAGATATTTGTGATCACCGAAAATGTAACAAATTACAGACATTTCAATTACTACTTCGGTGATAAGAACTGATGAAGGTTTTGCGTGCGCAATGGTAGCAGATAAACTGGCACGAGACAGGTCGGTGGAAAGTTTCAGCATTCCTTTGAGACTTTGCATGGACAGGATCATCCAACAGCGATACTCCATCATCCTCAAATGGGCAGTACCACTGCGTGGTCTGAACATCGCAGTGATATTCGACTTCAAATCAACATTGAGCGAGATCCCGCACAACACAGGGTATTGGAGCTTTGAAACTCTTCACATAGGAATCTTCTAGCGCTTGAAACTTTTTCTGCATGAGTCCTATTTCTTTGAAGCAGCTGAATTGTCCATCAAATTCTTCATGCAGCGGCGGAGATTTTCAATCCCACTGTAAGAAAAAGGTAAACATTAAACACGAATTGTCATCGCTAGCATAAGGAGGGAGCGCTGTCGTTCTATTATTTCAATAAAGTTTGAGATTGAAAAGGAATTGAGCTTGCTGTACGATTCACAATTACATAGAAAATTACAAAGCAAAGATAACATTCTTAAGTAACCATATCTTCAATGATACAAGTATTTTTATTTATTTATTTCATTCCAAGAGAGACACAGTCAAATTGTACAAATCGTTGTTAATTTTTATCTCCATTTGCTCACCTCTTTCTCTATCACAAAATCTTTTCTCTTAAGATTTCTTTCATGTTTAAGTCTTATTGTTAACAATGTAAGAAATCCAAACATTAAAGTAATACATCCGACTCGGTTTCGTAGTACTTACTGATTTGTTAATGGAAAGTGATTTTTCCCAAAATAGCTGTAAATCAGCTCATTAAGTCTATCTAGATAGTTTTGTTAGCAAGTTAGAGTACCCGGTCTTCAACCAACAGGCTGGGGTTCGATTACTGCGTGGATATGGATGTTTTGTGATTGGCTGATATTTGGCTAAATTTTTTCACAAATTCAAAGATGAGTTTTCTGAGTTTTTTTCCTTGCGAGAGCTCTAGTTTTCTCACGTTTTGGGAAAGCAGTTGTTCTATAAATCGGCTCAGCCAGCGAGAGCATTAGATGACATCGCATTTTTGTGCATCCGATATTTCACCAATTTTGAAATATGGAATTCCATTTCGCTATTAACTACGGGCTAATAGCGTTGTAAATATCCTTATAGAATACGATCAAAGTTCAAATGCTTTTGCTCTTCCGCTATTTCCGCTTTAGATACGTCTGAAATGGAAAAGGGCGTGTTTGAATATGAACGTCGAACTGGGCTCATATTTTGTTATTGGAAGCCACGATTGGTGGCTTTTTCTCTGTTTTCTCTTCAGAGAGGGGGAATGCACTGGAAATTACGTTACCTGCACACAAACATTTTATATGAACATTCGTGACATAATCACACGAGTCTTTAAGACAGTCCAACTGGATGCAACCAACTTATTCATTTCTTAGATAATAAGCCGAAAGGCTATTTTACCGGCGAATTTGTTAATTGAAAGGGGGATGGTAAATCCCGTTCTATTTTATAGCCCGGTCAGAAACTCGGATCGAAATCCATAGAGTTGCATGCCGAAAAAACTATCGGCACCCCCAAGTGTAAATGATCACTTTGGTAGCACAACACCAGGGCAACTCCGATAGTGTTTTCGGAATGAAACTGTATGGATTTCGATGGATTTCGATCCGAGTTTCGGACCCGTCTATAAAATAGAACGGGATTTACCATCCCCCTTTCAATTATTCATTTCTTGTTTTAGTATACCAGAAACATGCTTATGCTGTATATTGAAGTTTGTAATTGAAAAGATTTACAGTGCAGTTATGTATTTAGTAATTATGTACACCATATTTAGTATAACAGTGCTCACTGCAATTCTAAATGCAGTGCCATGGATAAGTGTTTCTCCTAGATATGCAGGAAAGTATCTAAATGATTTACTATTTAAACTGCACATCTGTTTCCAGGTGGTCAATATTTTATTTAAATCATCTTCCTCTGTCTTCCAGAAGTCTTCCTTGCACGGTTGTTTCTCAAGAACTGCAACCTCGCCACCCCACCGAAGCAGCTTCTGCGATTGCTTCACTTTTCTTCTGAACACCTACAAACACGAACAGCTGCTGGTTCATTCATCTTCAAATTCATCGAACCAATTTCTTATCATCCTCTTTCATTCCCTGCACTTCTGCTATTTAGAACATTCATCCCGATACCGTTTTTCCCCCTAGTGATTACAACCTTCAGGTTTTCAAAAACACGCTAAAGATGAAAGGAATTCATCTTTTATCCACTTGTACACGAACAGGACTGTCGCATCATAGATCTTGGGACTGCTCACGTGCGGAGCTCATATAAAAAATTAATAAAAAAATATGGTGATTCTTCGTAAATTTTCCCAGCGAAGACTATATAGTATATTTTTTTGCCTATTTTAACTGTCTTTATGCTGTTATCAACATTTTAAGTCTGGGCATCCCCCCCCCCCCAGATGAAATATGTGTGTGTGGGGGGGGAGATACATAAATAAATTTCCATTTGTACTTCCTTACAGAAACCGTAATGAAAGATGTGGACTAAGGAGAGTAGGGAGGGAGGAGAACGTAGACCAGTACTCCGCATTTGTAAGATTCGTTTGGTTCAAAGTACTCGTCTGGAAGAAAACTATGTAAGTTTTTTTTAACGCCAAACTCGTTACAAAATTCGTGAGCTGAGGCTTACAGATGCCTTGATCTTGGTTCTGAGAACAAGCATGGGATAGCAGTTTAGAATTAACGATTATTGCGAGTATATTAGTATTTTGTACATTATTATAAATGATCTCACATATTAGAGAAAATAATATTTATAAAGCAGAATATGACATAAATGAAAATGAAGAGAGAAGGGGGCCGCTTCTCTTAACCCACGGAGGTTTCTCTCCTGTTACCAGTTTTCTCTTTGCACTTGAAATAGCTAAATGCAGAATTCCTTCTTGCTTTCGAACAGAAAATCTATTGCAGCTCACACTCTGTACGCCATGTAACCAGAATACATAAATGTAGCTGAATCATTGATACTTTTGAGATACTTTCCTTTGAAGTCCGGTGAGAGTGCCACAGCGGAGACTTTAATCCATCTACGCTCATTATAAAATTACCTATTATCATTTCTCACATCATCTTCATAATTAATACACAGAGTTGTATTCATTCTATGCATGGATAAAAAAATAAGTGTGGGGAATAATGGTTAAGTAGTGTGCTTCTAAAAATATCCTTTGCTGTTCTGATAGTAATATCCGATTTTTTTAATTGGTGTAACAGCCCACTATTACAGATAAGCATGTTTGCTTACAAATAAATGTGCTATTGAGGGCTGAGGATTAGCATGAAATTTCAATTTACCACGTTCGGTATACACATTGCGAGTTATCTTTACAACTGTCATTACGATAAAAGACTAATAATCACCGTTGCAAAAGTGATATCAATGGCAAACGTTTTTAAGTATCATTGCCGAATATTTATGCTGAATAATCATTCAAACTGACTTAAGTTATTTGAAAGTAAAATATAATTTTGTAACACCATAAACGTAAGTATCTAATAGATAGATAGCTATTAGATAGATATCAGTTTTTGCTTCGACAGGAGTTAACTGTCTTAGACTCAAAAGAGTTTTAGATAGGCTTAATAAAAAATTAACTTTCACAAACGATAATTTTATTTTTTACTTAGTCGAATCCCCCTGTTTCTTCATTAAATTATACTTACAAAATCTTTAGCTCTTGCCTGTTCATTACACTTTTGTTCAGTTAAACTAATGTTGTGCATAAATGAAACCTTTTGCCAAATTTGGGACATCAAATTTTCTATCCCCCACCACCAATAGCTACACTGACTTGAATTGTAAATAAAATGTGAAGACTTATCAATAAGAAGATGCTTTTTTTTTGCTCTTCGTTAACCATTAAAATCAGGAAAAGTAGCTAAACCTATACCCCCCTCCCCCCACCTCAGAGAAGAACATTTCTCGTCCAGTTTACTTCTTTACTTAACTTTTATTAACTTTACTTAATTTTTATTCGTACCACTTTGAATACACCATTCAGAATTTTCACTCGTTAAAAATAATCTTCCCCACTTCTTCTCCCTGGCTTGCATGTGTTTCGAAACTTGCATAAGACTAGTTGCTCCAGTTATATAACCTGAGAAATAAACATCTCTAGCAGCTTGATAAATGCTATCGTTTCATCTTGTAAGATAATAGAGCTCCCATGTGTAGGATGACAGGTTTATTTTAGTTGGATAACAGAGACGTTCGTTATCTCAGATTTCTTTTTGTATTTATTATGAGATCTCGGTTGTTATACAACAGCGATATTTTTTATCCTTGATATTCAACGTCAGAGATAATAAATGGAGATTAATAGAGATTGCCCTTTAGTTTTTTTTAATTTATATTAGACAAATAAAAGATAAGATTGCGATATCTGTATTACACTAATTTAGTGCTTCGGATTAATGGTTGATCTGATCAGCCATCGGTTTTGATTTAAATTCTGTGGGTTATGATTTTAGACTACCGGCATACTAACAGCACAGGTAAGGCAGCTTTTGTGTGAGATTTGCACATCAGAGACCGTTCGACTACTTCACAGACTGCAACATTTCCTTCTGCTCTCCAAAAAACGCACTTCTACTATTCCAAATGGAAAATTTAAGCAGGCTAGAAATAGCAATATGTACATGAAATTGCTACTCATGCATATACCTACGGCTACAGCAGGGTTTTTCGCCCGAAAACTCAAGTTTTTGTCTTGCAAACAACCCAGGAAATCACACGCAATTTACACACAAAAATATATTTGGGATTCCTAAAGTTTGGTTGGAAAGCTAATCTGAACGAATTGTGTGTGGGCAGATGTTTATCTTACGCATCCTTTTAAGTTTCAATCTGCCATTTACTTTTAGCACTGACAGTTTCGATGAACCATTCCTTCTGCTAGGAAATGCTGTTTATCGCTTCGATGTTGGAGTCCTTAATGTGTCTGAGTTGACCTAATGGGAGTTTTCATTGAGGATTGAATGCTTGAAAGATCTCAATCCACTTCTTTTTTGATAAAACATATTTGTAGTAGACATGTTCTTAAATTTATTTCATTGGTGCATAAAACTTGACTTGACATCCCTAGGCTTTCGTTTCATATCTATCCTGTTTCGCTCAATAGAAGGAGATTTAGTTATTAAAAGAAAGATTTTTGTAGATATTCGTTTAGAAAAACTAGTTTTATTGGTTTCGTTTCGTGCACTTAGACTAGCAAGTTTTGATATTTGTGTTAAGATTGAACTACTGAGAGGAATTCATTTGTAATTGGTATGGCGAGTTCGAAACTGCGATGCGATTTTTCATTCCTCTATTCTTCTGATATTACAATTAATCCTGGGAGATGAGAGCAGTTTTTCTTGCTACCAAGTATACCATGACGTGGGGGGGGGACAATCCTTGAAGAGAACAATCAACGGCGCTCACTAGAGTAGGGAAAGAATAAGAGACAGCCTTTATAAAATACCTCGTCAAACAAGTTTCTGTATCATAAATGGAAAGAGCCCCTCTGTCCTTGTCTCCTTCGAAGAACAGGAAGCTTTCTACCCGACCTCAGTTTCCTTCCACTCTCTCTCTCTCTCTCTCTCTCTCTCTCTCTCTCTCTCTCTCTCTCTCTCTCTCTCTCCACTCAACATTTTTCATTTATCGCCCACTAGAATTGAGGGACCAAGTATTTAAGAGAAAGAGTAGGAGTTAGGACTTCATTCTACTCTCCTAGAGTAAATAAAATGAGTCTTATAAGCAGTACGTCCAGAGAGGGAAATTCTCCCCTGGGAGTAGGGGGAAGTTCAATTTAGTGCGAAGGATATTTCCTGACATCATTTCTTTATGAGCAAATACCCCAACTGAGTTCTGCCTTTGTCTATAAAACACTAAAAGAGAGAGAGAGAGAGAGAGAGAGAGAGAGAGAGAGAGAGAGAGAGTGTCCCACGCTATCCTCTACTTCTCATGTTTTTATCCCTTATCTCTCTCATTACTGTTTGTTATACTTTTGCTATTATGCTAATTGTTGTACTTTTTTGGTTAGTAGTCACTAATTGAAAATTACAGGAATCGCTCTGAGAATAATACTATAACGATAGGCTGCGACACGGAGAACAGTCACGAAAATTCCTCGCTTGCACTACGATTTATTCCCAGTTACTTAAACATCATGCTGATTGTTAGTTTAAGTGCGAGATCGTGTCAAATAATCGCTTTGCCGTTGTAGATGACAATGACCATCGAAACTAATCACAGGCAATTATTTGCAGTCCGTTTTCTTCAAACATTGACCCCAAAACAGTAATTATTATGTCGTACCGTAGTACAGAGGACGTACCGGCTGGTAAAGGCACTTAATAACCGATGTGCTCATTAAACGAGAAGGAATTCTTTCGCGAACAATGCGGCACACAAAGCCCTACCCAAGGCTTTGAAAACGAATGGGAGTGCTAACAGAACAATGGAAACCGTGCAGCTATTCACGTTAGCATACCGTATCCACATCTACCAAGAATTTGATTACCCAATGCCGCTCATTGTACCCTGTATAAGAAAGAAAGAAAAGAAAGGAATGAATGAGGATCAGACCTTACGATAACGCGGTTCTCCTTGTTCGGAGAATCATCAAAGTCTTTATTTTCACTCATTTTTATACGCCACTAGCTGACGAAGAGTTTCTGAACATCTCAGTTTTAAAGATTTTCCTTTCACTTTGACTCGTGATCTTTACACACAATGATCCACACACGAGATGCTTCGGAACCGATGGCAGGGCCGTGCGTAAGCAGGAGTTAAGAGAGAAGGAACTGATTAGCGTTTGTTTTGAACAGTTACGGATTTCAGTTTTTGACGAAGGCTGTTCGGTTGAACTAGTAAACCTTTCGTTCACTTAGTACCTGCGGAAGCATTTAATAACGGCCGTCTTTTCAAATAAAGTAGCTCCTTTTACTATGAAGTAGCCAATGACTATTATTTGAGTAGCTGTTTACGAATTTCAGCTCAAATCTCCCGTCTTTTTTTTTTTTTTTTTTTTTTTTTAATCTGAAATAAAAATTTCGGATTTTTGGAATTTTGGAAATTTCGGAGATGATGATTTGATTATTTAAGCTAACTGCTCATTTTCTATTTAAAATTGAAACAATTCTCGGTTAAATAAATGTAAGGAAGTTTCGAATACAGTAGTCAGACGAAATTGCGTAACCGTATTAATTTTAATTAATTTTGATTAGTACCATTAATAAAGATCTACAGTTAACGCTGTAAAAAATACGGAAACAATTTTTTTATGAAGATAGAGAGTCTGTTTACAGAAATATATTGGACAATATTTATAACTAAAAACATTTCAAGTGCGATGCATTTTTATTTAAACTGCGCAAAGAATTCAAAGGTTGACATTACGATGAAGCTTATCGCATACTTCGCGATATGCTTCGTGGTAATATTTCGCATAAAGCATATTGCAAAATATGCTTTGTATAAAGAGACAGATGCGCAGCTCTCTGATCTTGGAATATTGCAACGTAGTTAAGGGGACACTCACGAGAAGCGCCTCAACGGAATATAAGGATGCAGTTCCAAGATATTCTGAGAATTCATTTGTTATTTCGTTGGAATATCTTTAGATGGATTCACCTTAGGTGATGCCATTCTGGAAAAGTTATACCCGTCGGTGCACACTCTGCTTCACCAAGTCTCACATTTCTCTGCATCATAAAAACGCACAGGATCGAGGGATGAAGCGACCTGGTGAACCATGAATTCAAAGCCCGAGACGAGAAGGAGAGAATCTCTCTTCCTCCCTCTCGCTTTCTCTCTCTCATCTGGTATCTGGTGGACAATCAGAGAGCGGGAGGATTCTCCGCCGGTACATAATGTAATAGACTTCTGCATGTTGCTAACAAACGGATATAAATAGAATGTGGGGACCCCACATTCTAAAAGCACTTGGTAAATTAATTGGTGACTGATTTATGTCCTTTCTGCATTTCTCAGAGATCCCACTATAAGGTGGTGCAAATCGGACGTGCGAGGTTTCATTTGAAACAGCTAGTTTACATTTTTCTCGTATCTCTAACGAAAATAAAATGCTCGTGAGATAAGCCAAGTGTATCAAGTTTTCCTTGAAGATGAAAGTGTTATCTTATTAAATGTCACTCCAGACACTTGACTTGAAGGAAATATCGACGTCTTTTTTATGTTGATATTATCCTTCCATAACGTCACATCTGGTGTAACGTGGTGTCTGCATTGTGTTTTGAACAATTGTAACTGTTCAAGCAATAATCTGTTGGAACAATTGAACAAGTAAATTAAGTCTAAGAACATCATCAGGTAACAGACAAAAGTATCGAGTAATGGCCTTGATGACGTATTAGCGCACTAGCGCGTTAAAGGTACTGTTTTTGTTTACACAATAAACAAAACAATTTTTATTTTTTTATTTTCTTACTAAGACAGATGGGACTTATTAGCCATGTTTCCAAACTAGTTATACGTTTTGAATACGTCTACCAAATGGTTAGTCGCAGTTATGTTTCTGCAGTTTAGCAGCAGCATAAATAAATGTTCTTTTATATTGGATAATTGGCACCGAAGCTCTAGAACGTCCTTTTTTAGAGAATCAGGGAAGCGAGTGGCAACCTCAGGACAGCACCATTGTGGTGGGTAAGGACAAACACGTCACTCAACGATTAAAAGTATTGCAATGTGCTTTCATTTCCGCTTTCTTGTTTAGTAGTCTGTTGTTTGAAGAACAACATGAAGGTTCTAACGGATAGCTACGCCATCTAGTATCACAAATATTAGTTTTTTTGCTGTAAAAAATCCTACTTGTAGTGAAGCATTAATAATGAAATATTCATCATCATCATCATCATCATACGTATCAAGGATTTAGGCTTAGCATGGCCTGTTCCGGCCTTAGAAGTCATCGTTGAATCGTTTAAGAAGACGTCCTGATTTTCTTTTTCCTAATGGCTTGTGCTTTAAGGCTTGTTTTGGTAATCTTTCTGTTTTCATTCTTTGAACGTGTTCCATCCATTTATGTTTATATTTTTTAATTTTTTCTATTACTGATTCTTGGTTCAATTCTTTCATAATATCTTCGTTTATTTTGTGATCAAAATAGGGTATACTTTGCAGTTTTTCTCATAAACTTCATTTCTGCTGTCGTTAATCTTTGTTTGTCTTTATGTTTTATTGTCCAGATTTCGCTTCCATATATTAAGACCGGTAGGGCTAATGTATTGTATACTTTTAGCCTGGTTTGTTTTTGAACTAGGTTTGGTTTAAATATAGAGTTAATTACACCTGTTATTTTTAAATATTTTGCAATTTTTTTGTTTATATCTTTTTCATTTTCATATGTGATCATACATCCTAGGTAGTTAAATGAATTCAATGGATTCAATAATTGAATCCAATATTTCATTGGATTCATTGAATCCAATATTTCATTGGATTCATTGAATCCAATGAAATATTGGATTTGCCATTTTACTTAGATATTGAATTTCAAATAGAGGAATATTAGAACCCTTGTGTATATTTAACGACAGAATGAAGTACTTATTGAACACAGAATAAACAGATGAATCGTTATCATCATTACGTACCAGCAGAAGACTATTTTTTCTTTTGCGTTCTTTAACGGAGAAGCCAGTTGTTTCTCCGCAGTATATTTATCAAAGTCCTCGGTACATTCAAGGGTCTTCGACGTTAAGGAGCTCAGTGTGCACTGGAACTGTTCGATGTATACACGGATCCTGAAAAATAGCACGAAATCAGTACACAGTATGGGATGGTTATAACTCATAACATTTCGAGATGTTTATAATTTATATGAAGTGGAATTTCGAGTTATTTCGAGGAATTTTAGCTATCGCAACATTTATAACGAAAGAAAATTCGAGTTATTTAAATATAATTTGCGTAATTGATACAATATATTATTATTATTTATGGGACATCCACCTTAAAAACTCGTTGTGAACCTATAGTGCATTAGTACCGTGGGTGGGCTAAGACTTTATTTATTTATTTTTTATTAATTTTCATTTGATTTTTCTATTTTTTATTCGGTTTTTTACCAGATTCCGAAACTCTGCTGTAGAGACCAAACACGGAATATCTTCCGGCCACTTCAGGACTTTTGTAATAAGCTTGACCGTGGTCTCACACTGGGTGATGAAATTCATCTCCCCTCTAAGACAACCACGTTGCATCCTTAGGACTAGACGTGGTATTCGAACCCTCTAGCTGTTGGTTGGAGAGCGGATACGCTAACCACTCGGCCAACTAGGCCAGCGTGGTCGCATAATTTATAAATAATGTAATTTATGAAGTGCAGGATAAGTCGTATAATTCATAAATTAATTAATAATTTATAAAGTATAAAAGACTTGTTACATAATGGAACTAAATTATATTATTATTCACATTTATATCATTAATTATAATAAATATGAAGTAAGACATTTTCATAAGTAACATTTGATTAATGACACCGCCATCTCTCGGCAAAATGAAGAACTAAACAAGCTTTATGCTATTGAAGGTGTTATTTTTTTATGTTCTGCTTCTGCTTGATATTTACTTATTCGTTATCGTCTTTTATGAATAGCAGTACCCTATAAGCGTATAACTATCTAAGGGATGGTATGTTTAATACAGTGTATTTATTGAACATTGCGGTATCTTTGTATTTGTTTCTAGTTAAGATTTGAATTACTTTATTCTAAGTCGAAACTAAAAGTTTCAGCGTAGCACACTACCATATTGTAGTGTGTTTTGAATCCAGGCAGGATATAATATTTTTAGCATATTTAAATTTAAGAATCTGTTTAGGTAGTAAAGTCTGTTTAAGATAATCCTTCTTTATTTACGAAATCGATGATATGCGGTTTCTAACATAAATTACTATAAATTTTTAATCCCAAGTAAGTTATTACATTGTTTTTTTTCTATTTCCTCACAGTCGAAATGTAAATATGATTTACAATTCCAATCATGCAAAATTAATTGTGCAGTGGAGTTCATTTTGCCTGTATTAAAATTTACATATTTAGTTTTTGAGACATTCAGACTGAGTTTATTTGACTGGAACCAGTTTCTTACTTTTAAAAGATAAGCATTCACTATCGTTTGCATTTGTTCGGCTGTTTCCGTAGGGAATGAGTACTGTATCTTCTGCAAAAGTACTTGTTTTACTGTTTAATTTAAGATTGCAGAAGTCATTGATATAAATATTAAATAAAATTGGTCCCAAGACAGATCCTTGTGGTACACCACAGTCTACTGTTTTGGAGTTGCTATAGATGTTGTTCATATTTACAATTTGTGATCTGGCATTTAAGTAATTTTTGAATCAGTTTAGGGCAGTACCTCGTATTCCCATGACTTCTATTTTTTTTTATTATTAAACTTTCATGTGATGAGTCAAAAGCTTTGTGTATATCTAGAAATACTGCTAATGTTAGTTTATGTTCATATAGGAGGGAATAAACTGTGTTTGTGAAGTTCAGTAAAGCATATTCTGTGTTAAACTTTTGCCTGAACCCAAATTTATTCTTTGAAAATAAGTTGTTTTTCTCTAAAGATTTTATTAGTCTAATTTTTACCAATTTCTCTAATATTTTCTAATATTAGAGAAGGTTTAATTTCTTTATAATATTTTAAAAAAAGGAACTTTTTGGCGTTCATTATAAAACGTTGCACCATAATGAAGACAATGTCATCAGGGATTACAGACATACCCTAAGTGAAAGCAAACTTGTAGTGCCTTGGTACAGATTTAGTAGTAGTAGTACACGAGATGCCAAATGCTAAGTGAATCATGTGTTTCTGAAAACAATCTAACCTAATGACTTTACTAATTTTACTAAACTTTGAAGAAGCCATTTTGTGATCTGCATTCTCTAATAAAAGATGAATTTTATTTCTCAGACCCATAGCTAATTCTCTGGCGACAATGCCTTTTGGGTGGAATGATCCGAGTTCCATTCTCTTCACAGTACTCAAGAATCTTTGTAAAACATTTTTCAAGCGAAGGCGTTACTCTTCCTCTTACGGACAGGTTGTTATCCCCCCTCCCCGCCTTCAAAACAAAGAATTCACCCACCTTACTGACATAACTGACAATGCAGGTAGGATTATCATAACATTAAGTAGGTTGAAGCTCAGTTACTTGGCTAGACAGGCTATTGAGACTAATATATTAGGAAGGTGAGATAAAGCGATATTGCTCTTTGAAAACTATATTTCACTTCGATCGTTAGGTGGGTAGGGGATACGAAGGCCAGACTGCTTCGGAGTTCGATATATATATGTAGGGAAAAGAAATAAGTTGTACAGTAAATAGTTGTTAATTCTACGAAACACAAATGTTACTTATGAAAATGTCTTAAGTTGTGCATATCCGTATTCCCGCCTAAGAGAATACGTTTCATTATGGTATTATGAAACGTATATAATGACCTCGGTTTATGATGCAACTTTGTACTAAACATGACTTCCTAAGTCACATTTATCACAACACTGCTTTAACTGTTCTTGCCTTTTACAGTTTACAGGATAATAATAAAAATTAAAAATTAACGATGCATTAAAAAGTTAGCTAGGAAATAGCACGTTTAATTGTACATATGTCTAGAGAAGAAGCTGGGAGTGATAAACATCAATGGTATACAAAACCAGATAAGCTTTAGATAATCCTTCTTAAACAAATATTACAATCATTCTAGAGGACCTAGTACTGAGAATGATAGAAGAGACTGTAAGTAAACGTTTTGTAAACAGTTTTTTTTCTCCCGACAAACATATCAACAGTAATTCTTATCAACAAGACATCCGGAAAATATACTGAAGAAACTCTGCATTTATTGTATGTAGACATTCACAAATAAACATTGGTCTTTCTCAATGGCAGCGTGCATAATCAATCCGAACATTAGACGCCATACAGGAGTTGTGTTCAGACCGCTGTCTAACAGTAACAGAGTTCACAAAACATGAACGACATAAACAAACTAGCATATTCTCAGAGAACAGAGGAAAGAAAGAAAAGCAAAGAAAGTAGAAATTCGTGATACGGAAGAGGAAAGAAGAAAGAAAATCCACGAGGATTTCAAAACAAATTCTTGAATTGCCAGAACCATTCTGTTTTCATCATAGGTTTAATAATGCTATACAAAAGGAGTGAATAAGAAGAAAGCAGTATGAATAAAATGACTTACTAGAGGAACTTAATTTCATTAGTAGAATACAGAGAAATGAATAAAATATCAAAGTGTTCAAACAGCAAAGAAAAAAATTCTTGTTCACACCTACGGTGCTACAAATAATGCAAGGCATTCTGAAGAAATATAAAAGCACTGAAAAGAGCTTTTATAAAGAAGAGCATATATTTTCTGCAATTCTAGAATATCGCGTAGAATATAGCGGTTACTATATTCTGCGGAATATAGTAAGCGCTGAATATGAAATGGCTTTTAGAAGGAGCG
The DNA here is from genome assembly GCF_054136105.1 of Typopeltis vanoorti. Classification (NCBI taxonomy): domain Eukaryota; kingdom Metazoa; phylum Arthropoda; class Arachnida; order Uropygi; family Thelyphonidae; genus Typopeltis; species Typopeltis vanoorti. Next base: position 113,078,996 of record NC_143563.1, on the reverse strand, counting down.
AACATTTTAAACACAAGAATCAGATGAGATTTTCCTGTTCTTAATAACAGTTATTCATAAGCTCAGTTTTAAAAGGGGTAATAAAAAAGGTGATGATAATTATTGGGGGAATATCACTTGTGTACACATATTAAAAGTTCTTTCAAATATTATCAAAAGTCATAATGGAAGGCGAAGATTTAGGCTTCGGGATAGTTCGTGTCTGTTTGATAGTGCCAACGCCTCTGATGCCGAAGATTCTCATTAGCTCTCAGATCGGTGAAAAAAAAAATTTAATGTACCAAGTGCTCTAGGACACGATCAGTCAGTTTTCAGAAGAAACAGATTTACAACTAATAAACTGTTCACTTCGGACAAAAGAAGATAGGTGGAAATTTAGCTTACAGGTAAATAGTTTATATACACTGATGTTGCTGGTTTTAACTTGATCATTTCGATAATTACTGATCATAAACACTCTTGTAGAATTTCAAAACTTTTCAAGTTCCATTTTATTTGACTCTGAAAAGAAGATGAATCTTTAATTATTCTCATTATGTCTGTTCTCTGATTACAGAGAGGTATAGGATAATATTTATGGAATATAATTGAGCAATCTGCCTTCTAAGGCATAGATTAGCAGGATCTGAATCTGCATGGAAGAGAATAGGAACAGCATTAATGCTTATTAGATCTTTTCATGTGGAAATGTTATTCCCTACCATCTTTAGATAGTGCTAGAAAAGTTCACACGAGAATGGTCTTGGTGTTCATTTACCATCACCACCGCCATCGGTGGTAGTGTTCACTGGTTGGAGAAGTTGCTTAATCTCTCATCTGCTGTTCAGCATTCTGTCACACAAGGTCCAAATGGATCGATTTAAAACAATAATTGCACGCGTGTGATACATGTGAATGAGGCTAGAATTGGACGTAAAGGAAGGAGGAATTGCTTCAACCTTTGGGAAAAAAATCTGAGGAAAAGTATACATTTTAATTTATAAATATTAAAAAGTATAAATATTATATTTCTTTTCGCTCTGAGGCAGAGAGAAAAGAAAGGCGAGATTGTTATCCACAAACTTTCCATGTTCATAACGTTTAAGAACAAGATGTCTTTTTATTCAAAAGAAAAAAAATTGGGAGTAAAAAAATTCTCCGAGAATGTCTTTACAAAGTCTGCTTATTCTTCACTACGACACGAAGAAAGGCCCCTCCATCCCTGCTGCTTGTGATCGGAATCCTCTGTGATGAAATACGAAACGTTCACAGAGCGTCCCCGTGGTAAACAGACAGAACCAGAGCTTGGGAAGGATATTTGGATATCGAAGCAGTGAATCACACACAGTCTACGGGATGTTTGCAATAAATCAGTTCTCTCGGCTTGCCTGTGAATTCGACTGTTTAAGAATTCTCGAGGATGAAATTTAAAGTGGATCTACTCGCATGCAGAGAGAGATGACGTCAAAAGTATGTCAAAGTTAGGTGTATTGTCCGAGGTAATGCTAACTTAGTTTTCACGCATTTCTTAAAAAAAATAAATTTACTACGAAATATATTGGAACCTGCAGTAGTTAAGCACAGCCCTCCCTCCGTATTAACATATCCAAAGTGCGACATACCTCACCTTCAAGCTGACGTTTGTGTTTGATCCATCTAGTTGGGAGGATTTATTGCTACCTACGGTTTTATTCATTTCTTCGATCACTAATCTCGTGCAAGCGAACAGTAAAAGATTAGAAAGTTAATAAGTGAAGAATCATCTCCACGCTCTGAGTAGATTCCTTTAACAGATGTTCGATGAAATTCAACGCATTTTCGTTGGCTAAACGAGCGACTGATGGGATTCTCATAACTTCAAGTGAGTGAGTAGGTCAAATAGCAAACTCTCCCCACCCCTATTAGTTATAAAACATTTGTGGTCTCCTAACTTAAATCTGAGGAACGCGTGTTATGTGGCGGCTGCGGAATTTCTTTGTCGAAGGTTTTTTTTTTTATTTTATTTTTTTAAATTCATGCTGATTTCAGGGCGTAAAAGGCAATTAACGGGGAAGCGGAACATCTCTTATAGCCGGTCTAATAAGGGGGGAGGGAGAAGGGATTTTTTTTAAACTTCTGTTTCCTTTTTTATTTCTTTCAGTCTTATCGGAGCAGGCGACATACAGTATAAAAGAGGTTCAAGTTTCTGTTAATTTTTTTTTCTTTTTTCATGTTGACTTGAAACCCTCAGCGATTCAAAGAATGCATCGTCTGTAACACTTTCCAAAAAACAATCGAAATATTACTGCGAACGTATTTAATATCCAGTTGGAATATAATATTACTTGCAAACGGACGAATTGGCAAATACAGTATATTAAAGTGCGGATTACGAACTGAGGAGAGACAAATGGTCGAATGGAAGCGAAGTTTCTGCTACCATTGGAGAAACTGAAAGTATTTTTAGCATCAGATTATTTTCGAATATATAGTAACCTAGAGAAGTGAGGGCTCTTCCCCATTTTATTGTTTTGATTTATGCTGTCGATTATTTAAAAAAAAGACGGAAAAATCAATTGCAATTTTTATTGAAAACTTAAGTAAATATTCTTGAAATAAGTCATCCAGTGATATTATGTTTAAGTTAGCCTAATCTAGCTAAGCCAGGCGTTTGTGAACTTCCTCTGTTTATGGCCTCTTTAGTGTCTCAGTGGTTTTTCACCTCGCCTCTAGGCCCAGAGAAACACCTAACGATTCCCTTTATTAAGTATTTTTATACTAAAAACTTAGCGCCCGTTTGAGAAAATAATACCCATAGATTGAATTCGCTGCGCCTCCCCAGGGAACAGAAGCGCACAGTTTGGGAACCACTGTGCTAATACATCCTTATGAAGTTGGGATTTGTGTCAGTTATTACCTCGTGTACGGTTTGTTTCCTCGCCTCGGTTCGAATATCAGTAAGTGAGTGAAGATTAAATTATTAGTTTTCAGAATAGCTTTATTTTCCAAGCATTTATGCTACAGATAGCTTAAGCTAGCGCTTCCCAAACTGTGGGCCGTTACTTTTGTTGAGGGAGGGGCTGTGAAATAATGAAAATTTAAAATGTTTTAAGACTAAGTAGATATTTTTTTATCCTAAAAGAAACGTATTTAATTTTTATTTATTTTTTGTTATTTTTCTATATTTTAATGGAAAAATTCACACATTAGTGTTGGTTCACAAATTTTGCTTCCTGCGTATTTCGGCGCTCAATGAATATTAGTAAATATTGCTTATTCATATAAGTTTTACTTCAAAGGTATTGATAAGAAACACACAAAAAGCTTACAAACGCAAAACCTTGCGCTCATTTGAAACGACCAAGTTTTTCGCGATTTAAATTAATGTTTCATTGCTAGTGTACACAGGTGAGGCGATGCGCGGGAAAGAAATACGCTTGGTGTGTATGTTTTGTATTGAATCATCATCAGTTGCATCAGTCTTGGGACTGGTAGCTCAGCAGCAATTTCCTCCATTCCGCTCTGTCATTGGCTTTCTTCTTAACCTCCTGGTAACTCCTCAAACCCGTGCTGTCTTTGACTTGGTCAGGAAAGCTTTTCCTTGGTCTGCCTCTTCTTCTTTTCCCCTCTGTTTTGCCTTCAGTTATTCTTTTCACAAGCCCATCATGTCGAAGTATATGTCCAAACCACCTATCCCTTCTAATTTTGATCGATTTAATTAGAGTTCTTGTTTCGTTTATTTCTCTCAGGACTTGTTGGTTTGATTTTTTTTTTCTGTCCATTTTATTTTGTTCATGCGACGCCACATTTCAAAAGCCTCCAATCTTCTTACATCTTCTCTGCCTAGAATCCAGGTTTCACAACCTTACAGTGCAGAGCTCCATATCAATGTCTTTACTAATTTTTTTTCAATTGTAGGTTGAGGTTTCCTGTTAAAATGCTTTTCATCTTAGAGAATTGGGCTTTTGCGTTGTTTATTATTGATCTCATGTCTTCTCTTGTTCTGCCATCTTCTGTTATTAGGTTTCCTAAATATTTAAAGCTTTTCACTTGTTTTATTTGTTCCCCGCTGATGTCTGTATGCTCTGTATTGATAGGGATTTTGCCTGTAACAATGATTTTAGTCTTATCTGTGTTGATTTTCATTTTATATTTTTCAAGGTTATTATTTAGTAATTCTAGCATTGTTTTTAACGTTCTTCTGTTTTCTGCTACAAGGGCTCTGTCATCAGCAAATCTTATACAGTTGACTTGCTCACCATTTATCTTTATGCCACTATTTATTTTACCTTTAGTTTCCTGAATGGCCTTTTCAATATATAAATTAAATAAAAGTGGTGAAAATATACATCCTTGTCTTACTCCACTCCTGATATTTATTATTTTCTCCTTATCATTGATTTTAATCCGTCCATTTTGATTTTTGTAAATTTGATAAATTATTTTCCTATCCCTCAAATTTATGCCGATATTAGTTAGACAATTTAGGAGTATTTGCTGGTTTACTTTATCAAACGCTTTCTCTAAATCAGTGAAGCAAATGTAAGTATTTTGACTAAGGTCTAATCTTCTCTCTATTATTGTTCTTAAACAGAGTATTGCTTCTCTTGTTCCTTTATTCTTTCTGAATCCAAATTGGTCTTCATCCAATAGACAATCTATTTTTGAATAAATTATGTTTTGAATAATTTTTAGCAGAATTTTGCTAACATGTGGGATTAAAGCTATTGTTAGATTGGCTGCATTTGTTTGCATTATTCTTTTTTGGCATTAGTATTATGGTTGATTTCATAAACTCCTTTGGTATTTCTCCCCTATCATAGATTTGGGCTATTATTTGATAGAGCAAGGTTTTTGTCTCATCACCTAGATTTTGTAGCAATTCTATAGGAATATTGTCTACACCTGGACTTTTTCCATTACTCATTTCGGACAGTGCTTTATCAAATTCTTCTCGCATTATAGGGGGTCGTAGATTATCTTCATGTTGATTTTCTATGCTGATATCAACATCAAGTTCGTCGCCATTATTGAGATTTTCAAGATAATTCTTCCATTCCATTAATATATCCTCAGATTATAATAGTAATTTTCCAGTTTCATCTTTGATGGCATTGTTTTTGCTGTTCTTATTAAATTTGAAAGTCAGTTTGTTAATTTCTTTATAGGCTTTCTCTATGTTTTCTGTTTTAAATAATTCATCTATGTTATTACACTGTTCTTCGAGGTATTCTTTTTTGGCTTGTCTACATTTTCTTGTAATTTGATTTTTAAGATATTTGTATTTGGCCACATCTTCTTCTTTAAGAGCATTTTTATATTTTCTTCTTTCATCCATAAGGCCAAGCATTTCATCTGTTATCCAATGTTTTCTTTTTTCTTTTTCTGCATTTTTCAATAATTGATTTGATGAATTTGTAATTAACTCTTTAATCATATTCCATTGGTTTTCAATATTATTCTGACTATTTAGGTTTTCTGGAATGTTATGATCATTTGCCTCTTGGTATCCTCTCTTTACGTCTTTACTCTTTAATTTTTCAAGGTTCCATCTTATTGGTTTGTATCTTTGGATTTGTTTCCTATGTTTCAGTTCTGTTTTCATTAAGACAAGGTTATGGTCACTACTAATGTCGGCACCTGGATAGCTTTTGCAATTTTTATTTGGTTTCTGTATCTTTTCTTGACCAATATATAATCTATTTGATATCTATTTGAATCCTCAGGTGCTTTCCAGGTGTATCTTCTTCTTTTAGGCGCTTGAAATAGTGTATTTGCTATAACTAACTGTTTTTGTGTACAAAATTCTATTAATTGCTTTCCTCTTTCATTCCAAGACCAAATCTTCCTGAAACATTATCATTGCCCTCTTCTCCCACTATAGCATTCCAATCTCCCATTATTATTGTATTGTCTCTGTCTTTAAAGCTGCTCCAGATTTCTTCTATTTGTTCATAAATTTCTTCTATTTCTTCATCGCTATGTTGTGATGTTGGCATGTAGACCATTATAATATTGAGGTTTACTGGTTCATTTTGCATGCTTATCGCCATGATTCTTTCACTATAGTTAATTATTGTAGTGATTAACTTTCCAACTTTTTTATGAAGCATTATTGCAACACCTGACTCGCCCTTTTTTTTCTCGATTTTTTCTTCCAGATTCTACCCACTATAAGCATTGCACAACGTAATAGTCGACAAACGCTGTGTTAAAGATTTCTTTAACACAGCATTTGTCGCTGTGTTAAAGACATGTTTAAACGCACGGGCAGCACTACACACAAAGCCAAAAATAATGCTAAAACGCAATTTAGTTACTGCAGGTGGATAGCAATAGGAAGCCGACTCGTATATAATACGCACTATATCTCCGCAATCCTCTTGGATTTGTTGTATGAGTGGTTTAGTGTATCTTCCCGAACGACAGGCCGTGAACACGAATGTACGTTTAGGTGGGAGATGATTTTCATCGTCATGTGTGAAATTGCTGCCTCTCTTATTTTAGGCCTAAAGTGGCTTGCAAAAGTTCCATATTTGGTTCTCTTAGAGCAGGGTTTCTGTACCAGGTAAAAATTAATTAAAAAATACTTACTATTGCAAAAAATTAATGAAACAAAAAGAAATTCTTAGCCAAGCTACTATACTAATGTGCTATGGAATTATAACCTATTGTGGATTGGAGTAATAAAAACAACGAAATATTAATTAAATTAGCAAATAAATAAATGTAATTAATATTTCGTAATTTTTTTGTTTGTTCATCTGTCTTAAGTAGGCATACAGGGGCGAATGTTGGTCTTGAAATTCACGCTTGCTCTTGTTATCATTCAGGGAGTGAGAGGTGTGATTGAAGTCTGATTAGCGGAATAATGAATTACTGACCATTCCAAACTATATATTTAGAAATGTATGTACATTTAATCATACGAATACAACATTTATTTTACAAATGATATTCTATATTTTTCAATTTAGCTACTTGAATACAAATTCTACCCTACAGTTCTTTATGAAATCGGTCAATAACATCGTCATAAAAAGTTGGTTGTAACTTAATTTTCCCAAGCAACACGCACACTTGTAAAGGCTGGCTGAAGCTCACTGGCTAGAGCTACGTTGACTGCGTATGGTCTATGGTTTAAGCAACAGAGTGAGGCGACGTGAAATGACTATGCGCGCCCATGAAATCACATTGCTGCTACGAAGACCTTGAAGCTCACACAACCGAGCAAGCCAAGGGAGCTTTGACTAAACGAGCAAGCAGCGGCCTTTGATACACAACGCAAAGCTCAATTATTGCCGCGCAAGCTTAAGACGTCTTCTGTCTACAAAAATATAAGCCTAAATGGAATGCTTAGAAATGCATGCATTTATTAACAAATAAATATTACTTCTTTCTCGATTAATGAGCTTGCGCAGCAAGCATGGAGAATTCGCCCCTGGCATTGTAGTGTTTAGTTCATTTCGATTTGCATTTAGAATTATCGTAAATGTAATTTAAGATATCGGTATTGAACGTTTTAACCAGAAACTAAATTTGGCCGTAACTTGCGGACGCGAATACACGTCCTGTTAATACAAGTAAAATAATATACAATTCCGCTGCAGATAAGACCAGCTGAAAGGGAACTGCTCTTCGAAGGGAAGCGATTATTTCTCATTAGCAATTGGATATCTTTTTTCTCACGCTTCGTAAAAAATTGCGATGACTGCAGAAGTCGTGAAGTTTCAGAACCTTCCCGTCCACAGCATTTTTGTGTGGGCATTGTGGATAGCGTGCAAGCGAAAAAAAGAAAATAAATAATAATTATAACTGTATATATATATATATATAGCGGTGGGCTAGCAATTATGAAACAAAAGAGTGCCATACATCTGAAAAGTTTGAAACCTACCGCTTGTCAAGGCCAGTAAAACAACAAAGTAACACAACCTCATCTCGAGCAGTCAGACATCCACCTCCTGCCGAGTCCAACGTAAGGGATTCGCTCATTCAACACACCTGTCAGCAGCTGTAAGAAACACTGAAGATTTACGAGAACTCCTGTGAAGTGAGGTGGTCGTTAACAATCCTTTTCCAAGAGCGGTTACCACATGTCAATGTGTCATCGATAAATATAATGCATTTTACTCATCTCTCTTTTGTTTTTCATAATCACGATTTGTTTACATTCCTACCCAGGTGAAGCGCGAATAATCGAAATCGCAACGTATCAGCTTTGTGCGGCACACATGAACGTTGACCTTCTAAACGTGTAACCCAATCTGTGTGTGAGTGGATTTCAGAAAGTGTCCCAGAAAAGTTCGTGTTTGGAAAGTTGTGTGAGACGTGAGTATCACCTTTCCGAGAATGAGCCACGTATTTGGTATCTCTATTGCGGGCTAAGATCCTAAAGCTTTGCTCATCTTTCATTTTGGGTTAAGTACTGGAATTCGCTGACGTCACAAGAGTAACAGTAAGAAATTTCTCGAACAGTACTTTATTCTCAAATGCTTAACGTTATGCGAATTAAAAATGGAATTCGAATAGAGAACTGGAAACCGATGCATATATAAGAAACTGAAATTATATGGATGTATCATGACTATCGTTGCTTGATATTAACTTAAAATACCGAGGCAACTATGGTTAGGTTAACTTAAATGTAGGTTAATCTGAGATGTTTCGAGCAGTGCTTAGGTCACTGTTATTTGTGTAATAAGTGCAATATATAATTATACCAAGGATTATAATAACCATGGCTGAGTCCTCGAAAGTACAAAATCTGTTATTCCCTGAGCAAGTTGAGAATCGAAGATATGATGTAAGATTTAAAATTCTAATACTGTTGCCTACTGTATACCAAACAGCAATTTAAGTTGTAATTAAATAGCTTTTTCTAAGAAACTATCGCTGTGAAATCGTCATTTGTAAAAAGCCTCTTCAAAAAAAAATTTTTTTTTGTTTGTTTTGATGCATTCGCGCATCATTCTGCATGAATCAGAAGAACACAGTTTCCCGAGGCGTCTTAATTTCTTGAAATGCAATACTATATCGAGTTTAGTTCGCAAACTGTACATAGAAGGAGCCGTTTCATCATTCATTGGTTAAGGGGTGGGTGAGAATTCTTTTTAAAGTCGTGTTGCTATTTTCATTTTTTAGCGACGAGGAAAGAGAGACAATTTTTCGTCTATCTTTCCGTCTATGCTGTTTGTTAATTTAGTATTAACAAAGGTTAAAAGTGAGATTTTTGAATATAATTATTTCATAAACAGTTAAGATCTGAAGAAGTGAACAATATTTTATTATTATTATCTGTAAGTCTCTTTTATTTTGCCATCTCTTAGTGGAACATGCGAAGAAAAAGATGTTATAGAATGAAATCTTTACACGAATAAAACTGTGACTGTTTATTTTATTTCATATTCTCGCAAAATGTTGATAATCCAGAATGCAAATAATGCCCAGGTTGCGATGAGGTTATATAATCCTGTTCTCCGATGAGGTTATATAATCGAACTGTTCCCCAACATGAGAGTCGGGGAACAGTTTGATCTCTAATGATCGAACATGATACTTTTCAATCTACTTCAATCCTGTAATAAGCAGATTATTAGTTTCGCACCGGAGATTATCTACTGAAAATTATAGACTATCTATAAACCAACCCAAGAGTCTAATGCGCGTCCAATAAAGATCGAAAACTTTATACTACTGACCGGAGAATGGAAATACTGTTTATTTGGCTAACATAGTCAGTTATGGCCATTTATATTCATTTTTGAAGTTGATTTATAGCTTCAACTAAGTGCGAAGTGCGCCATCCAAAATGAAGTTTCCAGGTAGTCCTTTCTAATTTAGGGATTCAAATATCATGATTACAACATTGCAGAAATTACCATGTCTACCTTCTTTTCAAATTTTGGAATGCTTTCTGCTGCATTCTTCTCAGGAAATTGATTCTGCATACTCAGAATGAAAATTTTAACTTTTAGAATGTCAGCTGTTTCAAATAAAAAAGTGAATACTTTCTACATTGAGTAATGTAACACGGATGGTAATTTAAGTTCAAACCGTTCGTAGTCTGTGGATGTCATAAAAGTTTCGATTAACTATAAAATAAGTTTCCTTCTTTTTAAAGGCGCTTTTCAAAATGAAGACGCAAGCGTTTATCATAAAAATGAAAATAAATAACACTTCAGTATTAGTTGCGGAATGTTTTATTTTATTGGATGCACTGTTGGTAATATTTCAAGATTTGTTATAGTTAATTTTAAGTTTGAATGATAAATGTTCAGCTGATCGTGTGGTACTGTATTCGTGAAGCTCACGCACTCTTCATGTTAAAACTAATGGAGTCGTCTTAGAAATCCACGAATGGGAAATGGAATCGGTGCTGGCTGAGACTCTCTAAGATGGAATTAATACATAGAAGATCATAGTGATGGAATAGCTGTGGAGTCTTTTATTTCCATACTAACGGTGCGTTCATGTTTATTGCTGTTGTAGCGAACTTATATTATTCAGTTTGCCTCTTACGAATTCTGTTTGTATAAGCGATGAGATGATGGACGAACGAGAATCCTCTTACTAGAATCCTATACGAATCAGTAACGACTGAAAAGCATATTGCGAAGCTCAGAATGACGCCAGGAAATAGTATTCCAAAACATACACCTCTTTGTGAGTGAACGCGAAAGCAGAGGTACATCGCACTCATGTCTAACTACGAAAAAAATAGCGGAAGAAGTAATGGGATCCGGAGTATTTGCTTAGATTCACGAGTTTTCGATTAAGATATCTTCTCGACAATGTCTTTTCTTCTTTTCAGCGTGTAACATCATATGAATAGAGAGTGCTTTTTGATCAGTAGCATATGCAGGAAAAATTGGATACAAACTGTCCATCCACTGCGTGAAATTACATCTGCGAATTAAAAAAAAAAAAAGGCGAAAATTCGAACTTAGTGAAGAATGTTGAATTGTGAAGGTTTATAAGAAATGGATTAAATTAATAAGAAAGAAAATGGATTTTAGTTTAGTGAATGCAGCCTAAAGGATAGGGAAAAAACGACCAGTTAAGGCGTTGGACGCTTGATGATTTACGCTTCATGAAGTGTAAGCTACTGTATATAAGCCAACAGTTTATAAGGGTGGGTATGCTTTTAGCAAATGAAAACATTTTATAAAGCAGTGGTTCCTAATTATAGAAAATGAATGTCAAACTTAAATGTAAATTCAGCTGAACTGAATATGTTTTCCTGAAGAAAATAAAAGTCAGATTGTTGTCCAAACAAAATTTAATTTAAGCAGTTAGCGCAGTACTGCTTTGGTACACTGGCTTAACTTCATGAAAAGTTGATACGACATCGCTGTAATTTGACAGAATATCAAATGACAGTTTTTCCTGCCTAAGCGTCCCGTTGGGCTCATCTACTACTTTTAGTTTTTAGAAATAAAATGTAAGATATAATGGGGAATTCATTCCCCCGCCCCACACACACCTCTCTTACGGGAAGCATTTTATACATTGTTTAATACCAGACCAGTTGTGTAATCATCTCCATATAATAAAGAAGTTGCGATGATTGCGGATCCAAATGAAGAAATTGCAAAAGCCCAGTTGCATAATAGCTTATCGCATAATAATATTCACACACAAGAATATAATACGGGTGCTGTTGGATTTTTATAGAAGCCTTTTATCCAATAATTATTATTTCTTGTTCTTTTATGAAATAAAATGCGTTTTCAAACATTGTACTCTTATTTTGCCACAGTACGTCCGTGTCAACAACGAGAATTCAAATTTTAAAGTTTTAAAGGTGATATTTTTCGGTTTACTTTCTTAAGGCTCTATCTTACAGAATAGCCAAATCTAACCTTTACAGATTTACAAGCATTTCATTGTCCTTGAATTGGGCGTATTTGAGTGGTATCCCCATGAAAACAAGGCGGATATCTTTTAAGGTATAAAATACTGGAAACGCCTAATCTGACAGTAGAAAAGGACCCATGAATATTTTCCCATTGAAGAAATACGATATTAGATAAGTACGAAATCTTCGACATCTCATTCTGCTTAGAAAACGTATCTGTCCTTCATCCCCACAGTTGGCGTGGACGTTTGTGAATGGCTCCACAGGTTGCAGATAAGTTTTATAATCCCACTATCGGGCTTATCTGTTTGGTTCCTAGAACAAAGCTTTCTGTGTATCTGATCCTTATCCTCTCCGACTGTACTAAGTTTATTATCTTTCCTGGATGAGGTTCCGCACGAAATTAATCATTTTTTTAAAATTATTTTTAGCACTGGGGCGTAGTGATCTTTCTGTGTATTCCGCTGACGAATAAAACTATAATCTTATTTTATATTAAGATGAATGAGTAAAAATTCGGCACGTTTAAAATTGAATATTTTATATATTTTACACGCGTTTTTCTCAATGTGAAAATCAGGCAAATCTTGCATACGTCAGAAGAAACAAATGATGTGCTACTAATGTAGAAATGTTCCAAGAGTTATGAAGACGTATGTGGATAAAGAGACGAATATGAGACGAAATACTTTCTAGGAATGACCAGATCTTGCCAGCCACAATCTTACCCGAGAGTGATTAGCATCGTGACAAAGGACGCTTTTCACTGGAAATGATTACGTAGTGCTTGAATTACTGAAACAAGTTTTTCCCACGTGGGTGAAGCAGAAATCCCACTGTTTTCATAATTTCATTTACGGAAAAAGAAACATTGCCAGCTGTGTGGCCTGTTTCCAAAAATGGGACGAACGTGAACGCCATTTAAGGGAACTTCTACTACTGCAAAAAGTGTTTAAGACTTCGCTGAATGTGTTTCCGAGTGCATTTTTTTTCTTTACATTTATATTGGTGTAAGCTTATATAAAAAGAAAGCTAAATATTTTTTTTTTTTAATTTTATTTAACGGATACAAGCAAAATGAGCTCAGAACCAGGTGTTATATAGTAATGAAATTGTACAGATCAAAAGTCTTACCTTTGACACGTATTTCACATTTAAGGTGAAAGAGACATGAACATAGTTGTTATTTTGGACATGACTTACAAAAACTAAAACATCCTCGCTCGTTTTTCGATGGATACTCTTCTTTCTATACCTGCAGTCATCCTGGAAGACGATGAAGTTATTCAAAGCAGATTATTTTTTATTCATTTATATTGCTAATAATTCAAATTGTTGTTATTCTACTGGCAGCACACGTTTAAGATGGGAATGTATGTTTGCTTAGAAATCTGGATTGGAAATTGTCAAATAGCGTTATCAGATCGTCCAACAAGCATTTAGTGGTTCCCTTGAAAGCTTCAGATGAGTTCCTTTATAGCTTTCACACAGTTTCTCGAAAGCTTTCATTAAGCCGACAACGTTCTCGCCCAGCGACATCTGCGCAATTTCTCAGTATGTTTAAAACACGGTATGTCCATTGTGGTCAGTCAGTATAGTACAAGGCAGCAGTAGTACTAACCGATATTGGTCATATTATTGTTAATAGAGAGTGCATGATTTCCCAGAAGAAAAAAAAAATTGTAGATATATACGCAACAAATACCAGCGTACATTATTAGCAAAGATCTGTTCTCAATTTGAACTAGAAATATCTTAGAGGAAATTGTTTACCTCTTTTCACGCAGTTCTCACAGATGAAATGTACGAAATTCATGACTAGTATGTAGAATTATTTCGAAGCAATTTTATCTTCTCATATTTTATGTTTGGTGAAATTTTAAATGTTATTTGAAAGGTGATTGACCAGCAACTCCCTCAGTTTACCTTGCACGATATTCAGATACCTCAGCATATATTCCAAGAGGACGCACAATTAAACTACAAAAATTGAGGCACATACTGAATGTAATCTAAAATTCTAAATATGTGTGGCACAGACAGCTTTTACTTATCGATAATTTATATGATTGCCCATTCATAATTCAAACTTTCGCCGGCAAAGGGCGGGACGATTCGCATTTTGTTTAAATCAGACCTGTTACGCTTTTGTAACATATACATAATTTGATCTGTTTTCCCCACTGTTTACTCCCATATTGAAGAAGAAGATAAACTGGTTCTTATTCTATTGATCAAGTTTGTGTTGCCTCCAGATAAGCGCTGTTGACTGAATATTTCATTATTACTAATGACCTTTAGTAAACCTGAACCGCCCCTTACAGTTTACTAGACTTGATTCCGGTTTAACAATAGGAAGTGGCATTTTCCTGATGGTTTGCAGCAAAATGATGCCAATGACCTCTAGCGAGAAGTGCCATTGACATTTTTGTTTTTAAATTTTAAATATAGTATCCTATTTAGTACTTTTTAACAAGGAAACTCGGTGATTTTCACACGGGATTGGATTCTAAACCAACAACGCCTTCTGAATAACTCACTTAATCAACAAAAAACATTATTTAATCATTTTAAATGAGTGTTTTCATCATATGCATAAATGTGTTGCACACCTATTAGAGAGGCGCATAATAAAAGACCGTCGCCACCAATATAGACGGACGAATGTATTTTTGTAAATCATGCAGTAAATAGCAGTATCTTTAAGACGATCTTAGACGAAGTTTGTTAACTGGCAAAATAATGAGGAAAACAATTTCATTTAACAAAATAATTCAGAAGAGCCACAACAGTACTGCCAAATCGCTGTTGTGGCAAAATTCGGTGGCTTCAACAAGACAAAGATTTTAGTTTTCCATTTATCAGATTTAAGAGGCATGCGTATATCGTATGATTTTTCGCATATATCGCATTAAGAATAGTCTCCGTAGCTCAGTTAATAAGTCCTTTGGTCGGAAAGACCGGGGTTCGATTCCCTTCAGTGACGAGGAACCTTTATCTGGTCTCTTTCGACTAAAGGTAAGTTAGCCGGTCTCATTCAGAGGTAGAGTTTTCTTTTTCACACGGGAAGTCAGGTTTTTCATCCCCCAAAACAGGCAAACCGGCCCAGTGAACAGATGCATCTACAGACATAGGACACTGGGAGGCATAGGGCTAATCACCTTGTCTTTGACTTACGGTTAAGAAATCCAAGAATAGTTGAAAGGTCGTGGTCTATAAGCTTCCTTGATATTGAGAGCAGCCTTTGGTGAAATTCGAAAATGGGCTTTATAGCTAGTTGAAGAGGTTGGGCTCTGCAGGATATCTGTTTCACTGATCACTTTTTGTCAATCCTACATTTCAGCAACCCAACTATATTTCAGGCATTGTCACGAACATTGACACAAAATTCTAGCTGCCAGTTATCCGCATAATACCGAAGGTCATGCGCAATATTAGCACTTTTATGTCTGTCAAGTATTTTTTTAGTTAGTTAATTTTTCAATTCCCATTCATCATTGATATAATGACATATTATTATGAGGAAGGGATCATTTATCATTGAACTCCAATTGTCAGCAGAGAATTAACAGGTTTGTCCTTTGAGAATGCACTTAAATTCTTTTCTTTCATCATATATTTTCAGGATTCGGTTTTTCACTGTTTGCACGTGGCAAATTATATACTTACATGATTTACTAAACTTTTAAAAACCACTGCCACTGACAAATCTCAGTGGTATTCATTAATCTATTCTAATAGTTTTCGTAGGGAAATTATAACAACATTTTAATGAAACAAAATAATATATGTCTAGATGCTTAACCCGTGTGCTGTTATTTAGAAAAGTTATTTTAGGAGCCGCTATTATATTACACATAGTAAGCATTTTATTACACAATTTGCATTTGACACGATCATTTTCAATTTATTTTCAATATTGCAATCCTGCTCTTCTCTTGAGTAGCGATGTTGTTTTATTATTTACAAAGACCGTGTCAGAAACAGAGAAAAACAATTCGCATACCAAGAAGACCAGGAAATAAGCAACTTCTTATTGGGTATGTTATTGTTGGTACAGATATCTTCAGGACGCAAGAGTATACGAGGGATTTAAAGCAGGAAGTAATTCGCATTTTAATTTTGAGCAGGATGAAAGTGAATACCATATAGAAAAGAGAAGTTTGTAAGAAAGTTTTAAAAAAATAATGTCAAACAACCTCCAGAGGTGAATTGTAAAATATTATGTAAAATATTAAAACAACCCAAACTTGGAGCCTCAGCAGCTGACTCTGAAGAAAATATTGACTGATTCTTCAAGTGATGAATTGTTTACAAGGATAGAAAAATCAGACATCCATAGTGGATTTGGTAAGTAAAAATATAGTCATGAAAAAGAAAACAGCGTATTGAAAATTTCTAACAAGTAAGCCAACATGCTCAGAGAGAGAGAGAGAGAGAGAGAGAGAGAGAGAGAGAGAGAGAGAGAGAGAGAGAGAGAGAGAGAAAATAAAGGAGAAAGTATAAAAAAGTGACACAATGTTTTTGTAAATCTAGATAAACAAAAGTAATGGGAGGACGAGTAAAAACAGAGAAGATATTATATCAGGAAGGTGGTGGCAAAATTCTGGAGTTTATGGGAAAAGATTAGAAATGGAAGAAGGAGAAATGATATCAAAATATTCATGCATAACAAAAAAGGGACATAAAGCTAACTTACAGAGGAATTTTCTTACTGAGTATTCCAGATAAGATTTATACAGGTATACTTGAAAAATGGCTGTAGAGAGACAACCTGGAGAAGAACAAGCAGGGTTAAGGCTAAGTATAAATTGTCGCGATTAGATTTTCACTTTAACACAAATAGCTGAGAAATCGTGGGAATATAACGAGGATCTGTACTTCAGTTTTCCTATTTGGAAAAACATGCATTCCATGGTGGCAGAAAAAAGGGTGTTCAAAACGCTACATTTATATATGGTGTAAACGGGACATTAGTCGAGAAATACGTAGTCTATATTTGAATCGTGAGCCAGCAGTTAGAATTGAGGAAGATATAGGAATATGGTTCGATGTAAAATCAGCTATGAGGGAAGTTATTAATTATGTACGAGTATTTTACCTCGATATGATAAAAATGAATTAAGATGAAAGACTATGATGGCAAACGATTCGATGCGTGGGCTATGTAGAAGGAATGGATGCGATTTTTGAATGTGTGGAGTGAGTTTGAGGGAAGATTGGATTTGTACAAGAGGGACAGCCTACACCTGAATGCGCTTGGTATCAGGAGTCCGGAAAAACTAATAACTGGTATGGGACCTGACACAGAGAGTCAGGGAAACTAAATTATAAAGAGAGGAACGGTGTGAATGTAAGAGCGACAATGATATATAACTGTGTTAATGAGGGGAATGCGCTTTGTCATGGAAATGTTGACGAGGTGAGAACGATTTCGGGTTTGTGTTCGTCTGGTTCGGACCCATCATATGTGTGCAAAGATGTCTACATGTATAAAGCATTAGAGAAGACATAGTTGTCCAACTATGTCAGGCAGACTGCAAACAAGAGTATACAAAAGAACATGCAGGTAGATTATTATGTCTGTACACGAATGCTGGGAATATCAGAAACAAAGGGGTTGAGTTTGTTGCCTTAGTCAATATGTTGCGACCTCAGATTGTAGGCATTAGTGAGACCTGGCTATCAGACCTGCTTACTGGTATGGAGTGTCAAGAATACAGTATTTTTAGGAAGGATAGACAGGATAGGAAAGGAGGAGGGAGTGTCTGATAATGTTATCAAATGTCTCAAATCCAGTTACAGCTGAGACCTATGACTGTAATATTAGTAACAATTTTTCATGTCACAACCATCTGGTATGTGGGCTGGAATCTAATAAGACAAATTACATAGTGGGGTGTTGTTACAGATCCAGTAAATCGGTTGCTAGTGATGAAGAAATGCATCTCCAAATAGAAAAGGTGAGTGCGAAAAGAGTAATCATAATGGGAGACTTTAATTATCCAATTATTGATTGGGTAGCAGCAGAATCTCTTGAGAAGAATGAAAATGCATTTATTGAGCTGTTGTGGGACAACTTCCTCATGCAGCATGTGACAGAAGGAACTCGAGGGCAAAGAGTGTTAGATTTGATTATATTGTCAGAGGGCATTTCAGTTAAAGACGTAACTCTGCCTCCGTTGGTGACAGTGGTCATGCGGTACTAACCTGGGACGTGATTAAGTTTATGAATGTTCCATTCAGAAAATGTTACATGCTGAACTACAAAGCAGGAAATTATGACCAACTGAGTTCAGTGGTATCCGGAGAGTTCACCGAAAAACAATTCATCGAATGACAGTTTATCGAATACAATTTATCGAAAGACAATTCACCGAAAAGTCAATTCGTCGAATAAACAATTAATGGAAAATCATTTAATCGAACAACAGTTAATCGAAAAAGTAATTCATCGAAAGGCAATTCCTCGAAAAAGCAATTCACCGATTCAGTCTTTCGATTAACTGTTTTTGGATGAATTTTCCTGTAACCATGCAGATGGTGTGAGGGTTACAGATGCAGAAGAGGTTGTTCAACTAATGAGTGCTCATTTTGTTAAAAGCTATCAACCTGGTGAACACGACATTGAGGTCACTACTACTACCTCTTCACTGGATGAAGAAACTCAGGCATATGAGGACGAGGTATTAGCGCTGTTGCACAAACTAAATAATAATTCTGCAATATGATGCACAGATAGGCAGACCAAGCACAGATGTTACTGATATGTAGCACTTAAAGAACGATTCGAATAGCCTGGAACACTGGACAAATCACAATGGCTATTGATTCAGTGTTAATAAGTAAAGTTATGTACTTTAGCATGATTTGATTTCTAACAGTTTTTATAGACTAACAGTTTTTACAGTTTTTATTTTATTTCTAACAGTTTACAGTTTTTATAAAATCTGTGCGATTTTATAAAAACTGATAAGTTTTGTAAATTTGAAGTTCGAAGGTCACAATACAAAAATTACAAATGCAAGTAAGAAGATAATTATGATGCTTAAACGAACATTGACATGCAAGATTGAGGAATTCATATTTTTGCCTCTTTAGAACGCCTTGATATGACCGCACCAAAACTACTGTGCACAGATTTGGTCCCCTTGGTTCGAAGTGGATAAAGAAGTTGTGGAAAGGATATAAAGAAGTGGCACGAAGATGATTTCGTGATTATGGAATGTCGATTACGAGAACAGAAGGACAAGGGAGGGGGCGTCCAACGAAGATGAGGGTGTACGCGGTTAAGAAAGAGATGAGAGCTAGAATTTTCTCTCACAGAGTGAGTGGACGAGTGGAACAGTAAATGTGTCCAGTGGGAATGAAGTGAGTAGAAGGTCTGCAACTAGAGTACATGATCTATAGTCTTCCTAAATGACTCCTTGATTCCCTGGAAGTCTCAGATAATGAAAAAAATATTTTCATGCTCAGACAATTAAGTTAGAACTCATTCCATTTTTTCAAGAATCCCATGGAATACACAAACTCGAACTACTTTCGGAAATTCGTGTGGCACTTTTACGCGATTCTTTAATTTTTTTACCATTGTCTGTGATTACAAAGTGTAATCACAGACAATTACATGTCCTTTACTCGGAACAATTTGGCTGCAAGAATGCGAAGTTTCTTTTGAAGATATTCAATGTGTTTGGTCCACGACATGAAGATCCAGGTATTACGTGTGTTACGGGAGTAGTTTCAGGACAAACGCAATTGTTGGCTTTGATAATACAGCGATGCTTGTGACTGTGCAGTTTTTTTTTTCTTTCTTTCGTTTGCATACCTGTATTATAGTTGGAACCTATGTTACTTGAATTCTGTTTTACAGGTAATTTCTGGACCAGGAGCATAGTTTTCACCGAGGTCCAATAGAGTGTAATTTGTTTAGTAATATTTAGTGGTCGAGTGTGTCGAATGCTTTTTTTTAGATCTAATAGTATGAGTCTGGCGAATTTGTTTTTAGCTAAAACTTTGTATATGGTGTCTGTAATATCTTTTAATAACGTTATTATTTTTTTTTTTTTTTGGAATCGGTATTGCTTTTGTGAGATTATATTGTATTTATTTTTGTAAGTACTTTTGTAATCTAGTGTGTACTATTTTTTTCTAGTGTTTTTGAGATTTATAGGTAAACTAGCAATGGGTCTGTAGTTTTCTAGTTTTTTACCCTGTTGGTAGAATGTTTACACCGTTATTTAGTTTGCCGGATAAAATACCCTTATCGAGTATTGCATTGATCAGTTTCAAAAATACCGGATTCGGTTGGTCAAAATGTATTATAAGATTTCTTAGACTGATGTTGTCTATCCCTGGGCTAGATTTACGGTTTATTTGTGAGAGAGCATCTTTCAGTTCCGGTTTGGAGACGGATGGAAAGAATATAGTTTGCTGCTGGCTGTGTTAGGTTGGTTTGGTATTGGGCATGAGCGGAGTGATCTGCCTGTCTTCGGTAATGTAATGTTGTTTACGAAATTTTTTGTTGAAGGATTCTGCTAGTTGTTGTTGTGGCTCTTTTTCTTGACCGAAATTATCGGCGATGAATTCTTGTGGGGTTATTTTTACTTTTTGTGTTAAACAATTCGTTGAGAGTGTCCGACTTTTCTTTTTCATATTGACACTGTCTTCAGAAAATTTCTGGAAGTAAGTTGCTTTTTTTTTTTTTTTTTTTTTTTTTTTTTGGCAGCGCGTAATTTGGCTAGTGGTTGATGTGGTTGATTTGTCTGTTCATATAATATTGTATTTGGGTGTCATTAGGTTAATTTTTTAATATATTCCAAAGATTCTTGAAGACAATGCATTGTAGTTCGCTGTTTATCCAAGAGCTTGTGTCTGTTTTCTTTTTTTTTAAATATTTTATTGACTTTTTGTATATTTCTGTAAAACAGAAGGAAACGTTTATATACAAAGTTATTGGATCTTCTAAACTAAGTAGTCTGTTCCAGTCTGGGTTTTTTTATGAGAACGTGTATAATGTTTTTTGCCATGATAGTTGAGGCTAATTTACTCTGTAGAGTTCTGTTGCCCTTGTTTATGCAGCAGCTGGTGACTATTAGATAATGATTCGCTTTTTTTGTTATTATTAATGATGATTGTATGAGTTTGTAGACCCTCTTATGTTGATGTGATCGATGCATGATTTTGTGTGTTTTTCAGTATTTCTTCGCTTGTTTGGTAGCTTATTGCTCAGTTAATGTTGTAAGCATTCGTGGCGGTAGAGGAAAGATCTAGCGTATTGATGTTGATATCTCCTATTAAAATAAGGCGATCTGTTGTTCGAGTGGTGATTAAACTAAATTTTTTATAGTCTAACCAAGTGGGAAAGAAACTTCCAACATCTTTCTCTAAATCCAGAGTAATTTAATAATAAGATTTCTCGTTCTTGAGGATTTTTGTCCAGAGGTCTATATATTGTGTTAATAAATAGCTCTCCTTAATGTATTTTAAGGCTATAATGCCATATTGTCAAGGTAATTTATACTGACTATATATTAAATAAATTATTAAAAATAACAAAAATAATATATAATAAATAAAATAATAATAATCATAAAAACCCACTTTTGATAAATTAATATTTCTGAATCTCTCCAGAAACACAAAACCCACTGTTGGAAGTTTTTTCCCCACTTGGTTAGACTAATAAATTTAGTTTAATCCTTTATCCAAGTGTAAGCAAACAAAGCTTGTGCCTGAAGTATCATTAGCACTGAGGCAACTCGTGGTAAAGGTGGACCAAGCTCTCATCACTTGTCTTAGTATCTCCCATAATGCAAAGCACATCTCCGCAAGGTGATGTATAATGCTATGCATTAAGGGAAGGCCACTACCCAGACCGGTTTCGACCTTTATTGAGTCTCGTCAGTGGGAACCAGACCCAGAGGTGGTGAATACTAGTTCACCCTTAATGCATAGTGTTATACATGTCCGTAAGGAGATGTGTTTTGCATTATGGGAGATACAAAGACAAGCGATGAGTTTACTATGAGTTGCCTCAGTCCTGAAGATACTTCAGGTGCAAAATTTGTTTGCTTACACTTGGATAAAGGATTAAACTAAATTTATTACAAAAACCCACTGGCTGATCATCATCATGGTCAACATGATGATAATGTTCGATAGCGATTTAGGACGAAGTTTTAATGTCATTACCTAATTATTTAATAGGTTTATATTAAATAATTGCCACTATATTGATGGTTGTAGATGACGCATTTGGGACACACTCATTTTGATATATCTCTAAAGTGATTTCCTTGGTACTAACAATCCAGTCGTTGTAACTGAGTTAATGAATTACCGTGAAAGGCCTGAAAGAAATTCATATGTTAACGCTTTATGTTTAACTGCGTCGTGCATGAATTATTTTTATAATATCTTATTTAACCAGAGTTAAGCTTGTAATTTTGTTTAGCTAATAAAAGCCTCCTAAAGCCATGAGATGACTGGTATTGTGTCAGCTGAGTCTGGTTTCCATCTCAGTTTGTTTGCTTCTTGTAAAAATAAAAAAAAAATAAAATAAAAAACATAAACGGTGGTTTGATTAATGCTTAGAAAAGCTGATAGATTGCAGCTAATTGACTTAGAGGAAGGACCTTCCACGTGCTTCATCGCAGCTCTACTAAGTAGCATGATCAACTATTTAGTTGGTTGGATAGTTAATTAAAATAACCCCCGAGACAGCTAATTCCAGTTCAAACTATTCTTATTATTAATATTAGTAAAAATATCCTAGAATGGTCGGTTTCTTTTGTGTAGAAAAATAGTTACCATAAAAAAGGCTCTTCTTTGTGTCCGTGTTTGGCCGATTAATTCAAACATTTTCCTAAAAATGACTAGATGCTTCCCATTTTATACTGGATGGAACTGAGCTCTCGAAGTTTGATGGTGGTGATCATCGGTCACGGTTACTTTTGGTTGGGAAAAGAGCGTTTGCATTCATTCTATCATTTCTCACTGAAAACTCACAAAGAAAAATATACTATTAGAATCTTCACTAGATTAGGGATTTCTGTTTGAAAGGAAGCGAACTTAAACGATACAGCGAGTTGCATGTATTTACAAATCATAAGTAGTCTGAGTGTTTACAGTTCCTTTCATGCAGCCTTTAATATTTTAGTTGAAAACCAAGGAAAATGTTGAAGTAACATAACGAGGAGCTATTTTTGTGCTAGATAATAAATTGCTCTTTCGCTTTTCACAAGGCTAGTGGCATTAATTTCAATAATGATTTACTATTTGAAAAACAAGCACTGGAATGTGTATATTCTGAAAAGTTTCACATTTTTAGAAACTTTCTGCGGCATATTTTAAACACTTTCGGAAATGGTGTATATTCTTCTCATAAAGAATGCCTAAAGGAAGCATACAAGTTATCTTGATCGAACAAAAAAGTATACGCATAGTTTCTGTGCTTGCTGTACCCTTTGGGCCTATTCTTCAGTCTTGCACTTAGTCTTTCAGCTTTATTGTTCCTTCATTATCTGATTCATTGTCAACCGGATTTTTTTTTTTTTTATTGAATAATGACTTCCTCTTAGCAGTATAGGTTTAGCCATTTATCTTCTGACAGATGAAAAGATCCAATGTTGAACAAGTTCTCCCTGAATTGGAGACTACTGGAAGTGATTTTCAGATTAACATAATTGGTAGTCTTTCTATTGTTTCTGTGCAAATGCAGTTGTTGGACCGAAGTATCGGATCCTGTTTACTCGAAATTAATGATCAGACGAGAATGTTTTTAAGCAGCATGAAATAAATGCCTAGATATCTTTATTTTGTTATCTGCTCTCCCTTAGTCTCTAATATTTCCTTCTTCTTCTAGCGTGATACTGGCTAAATCATTTTATTTATTTTTAACATGATCGTTAAATTCGTTTGCAAATTAATTTAGAGTATATATGCACATTTTTTGGTAAAAGCAGATATTTTAGTAGAGTGGATGGAAATGTACAATCTTTAGCTTCTAGAGGAAGATTTCCTAGCACAACCACAGTGGAATCACATAAAATATCTACCTATCGTTCTTCTGTTGTTCTCATTAAAATGATAATTATGATAGTTAATACTTGTGGTTGAGAACAGTATAATTTATGTATTCATTTGAACTGTTGTATATATCTAAAACGATTTGCATTATTCTGAGTTGATTCATACTGAGATATAAAAATTACATTTTACTGGCTTATTAGCCAGTAAAATTATCATTTATTAATGACACATAACCTTTATTCAATGCGTATGGAGCTGTATAAGTTTATATCCTTGGTTTAGCGATATTAACTTAAAAACTATAAATTATCGCTGTTGGAACGAAAGTTTACAGTAAAAACTGAATTTAATTTTCCCATCTTATGGTCCGACCACCAAAACCAGTTTGGGTTTTAATAAGGCGATGATCATAAAAAACATGGTCATCATTAATTATGCACTTTAAATAATACGCTTTATCCTTGAAGATATTCGAATACTTCTTGGAAAACAGCAGAGGATCTCAGCTGGGCATATACCAAGAAGAAACAGAGATAACGGTATTTCTCTGTTTCTTCTTGGCATATATAGCGGCTAGTATAGGTTGCGAGAAGACGATTGCGCACTTTTATTGCGTTTTGATTGACATACAATATCTAGCTTGATATCCAGGACTTTGTCCCCAGCATTTTTCGTTAGGTGCGTCCACTCTTCGGAGAAAACTTATGATTTTAGTTTTCTTAGTACAACTGTTGCTTTCAAACACCAAACACTACATAAAGCTAACGAACACGATAGGTTGTTTCTCAGTGTACTTCTATTCTGAAACAAAGGAATCATCAACTAGATTATCGTGAATATTATAAAGTGTTCAAGAAGATCTGGGTCGGATTTAAATAATGTGCGGAATAGTGCTACTTTCTGCAAGGTAGCTCTTCCGAGCAAGAACTTCGAAGGAGAAAGAGTCGTGGCGTGGGGCTGCCCCTGTTCTTACTTTAGACTGAAATTGTTAATCACATTGCTCAAAACTCTTCATTGATCATTTTCATCGTCATTGTGAGTATTGTATATTGACATTTTCTACAATCACGTGACACCTATAATTGGTGTTTTTTTGGATTTCTATCGTTCGTGTTTTAATGCTAAAGCGCCTCTGTTATAAAAGGGTTGATAATTTAGTGTGAGGCGATTCCATTTCATCTTGAAAAGTCTAATGTTTCTTGTGTTATAGATGGGAATTTGAATCCAGGTACCACCTGATGGACGTCGCCTCGCGACAAACTTAACTATGAAGTGACTTAAAAAAAAAACGTATTTCTAGAATTGATCTGGATAGCCTAGATATACATTCTGATGTAAATCCAAGATTCACGAGGGAAATACTAGATGAGGACAGGACAATTTATCTTTAATGGAACATTGTTTTGTATGTGTGTTATGAGGGGGGGAATGGACTAATCTCTAAATCAGATGTATACTGAAACAATATTTTTTTATTCCTTAACTCTGTGACTCACGGTATCTTGAAGCTCTCCTGTCCTACTTAAATTGCATTCATTGGCATATCCACTATATTCGAAAAGGAGTCTGGTAAATTATTATATCTTATTCGGATGCTTCTGTCTCCAACCCCTAGTTCCTTTCGAATAAAGAATTAATCAACTCAGGAATGTGTTACTTATCTTCAGAAAGAAACTACATATTCGACTATGATATCACATCTCTCTTTCTCCTGCTACTTTATTTTTCTCTTTTTCATGCGCCCTGCTATTGCACCGTAGGTGCAGTATCGCACACAACCTTTATAATCACAGAAAATCTTTTATTTGTCATGTATTATTTGTCATATTTGTCACGTATATACAAGTGAGTGTATTGCTGAATCTCACAACCTTTAAAGAACTGAAGTTGTTTACTCTTTGTAATTTTGCATGCTGAATTTAGCATGTCGTCCTTGTTTTTCTAATAAATATGCCGATATGTTTATGGATTTTGCGATGTAAATATTGTTGGTTGTGCAATTTAAACTCACTTGTAGTATGTTTAGCAAAGTTTTCGAGAAAATGCTAGAGTGCAAAACATTTCCTAATGTTCGTTGAGCTTAGATAACCAAGATGTAACTGAATCCGAGATTCAACTCAGTGGCTGAAATTTTAGACTTAGCTAAGCTCAAATGCAAATGTCTAACTGCATCGACACTTTGTGTCCTGTGATGAATCGAAATTCACCGGTGACAGTATCAGCAACATTCGCACTCCACAGTTATGGTTGGAAATGACTACAGTTTTCGACATCTACGTGGTTCAGTATTTCACTGCGATCAGTTCATCGGCATCTATTTCCGAAATTCATCTATGATTTCTGAAGGAAGAGTTGTGTTGTTGCTATATGATGTACCTTTGGCTACGATGAGTGGCATGTGTATTCCAACATAATGGCTCTTCTCTACATTTTTTAATGCATTGAAAAACGCATCTCGAATCATTTATATTTAAACACTTCTGAGTTTTGTGTACATGGGGATAATAAAATGACCGAATAGAAGAAAAAATGGAAACACCGCTGCAATTGTTAGGCCGCATGTTGGATGGAGCAGCCTGTACGAGAGACAGTTCTAATGATGAATGCGATCCACACACACACACCCTAATACAACACGTCATCACTTCCGGAGACAAGTATCCAGTGTCAAGACAGAGACTTATTGAAAACTATTACATAGAATTAACTAAATTTGCTAATAAAATCAATTTCCACATAAATACTGTTATTATGTGAATTATACTGTATAGTGTTAATATATGTATATATAAAAAAATCTAAATATAAATATGAAAATCAATACAAAAATATAAATAGAAATGTTAATCAGTACTTATAAGCTACATGTAATATAAACATTGTATGCAATGGAGCATGTAGGAATAAATTACCTCCTGGTAGGGTTACTATTAGGAGGAAAACGCAAAGCACGCACGCACGCACACACACACACACACACACACACACACACACACACACACACACACACACACACACACACACACACACACACACACACACCACACACACACACACAGAGAGAGAGAGAGAGAGAAACGAGCTGCATTGAGGCCAAGGATGGCATTTTTAGAGCCTATTGTAAACATGAATTATTTGTTCTGGCATAAACACTTTATTAGGTCTCCATATTCTTATTTTTTACTTTTAAAAATCCTTAATTATTTCTTAACAGTGCAAAGCCCTATTACTTCACTATGAGCTAAATGTTCATAGGAAGTTTTTTTTTCTTACTAAAAGAGACTTCTATTCATACATGTGTTCATATATTTGCTCATATCTGCACGTATAGCATGAATTCTAGGATAGTGTATTAATCCAAGGGCGTACATGCGAGAAAAAACGGCTGATAATAATAATAATAATAATAATAATAATAATAATAATAATAATAATAATAATAAGGTGTTCTAGCGTATTAAGTGATATCACTTGCAATAGGCCTGAAATTACCTTTGAGATGTATATTTCAGATGTGATTGCCAGAGAGATGTGATTTTAATGTCTTTCTTTGTGCTGAGCAACCCTAATTCCACACGTCTGAGTTCTGTGATCGAGAAGTTAAATCAAAAAAGGTGGTTTTGCTTGGACATTAAGAAACTGCCAACAGGAGATAGAATTTTATATTCGTTTTAAGGTGTAGAAGTAATTTGTAGTTTTTCGTATGCAATAGCTCTTATCTCATTTTATTGCATTGATTGCGAATTTTGTAGGTGATTGTGAAATAGTTCGTGACAGAATTTCGAACTGTTAGTGCTCATACAGGCTGCAAGTATTTATATTGTTTCAAAAATAATTTGTAGGTTAGGAATAAAATGCTGTATTTATAAATCTCATTGACTGAAAGTATTTTCGAGACTTGAAAATCTTTCTTACCCGATTGTTTAGTTTTGCACTAAGGAAGATTGTCAGAACTGTTTTTTTTTTATGTCTTCAAATTTTGTCTACATCGTTTTTTACAGTATTTTCTGCGATAACATGCTACAAGAAATGGCAGAATATATTGTGCGTAGTAAATGTCGAGTTTCGCTATTCCTGATTTAGGTAATGTTCTAAGAGTGTTAAGATTTTTATAGACATATATTGAGAATGATATTTCTAAGGAAGCCATGTATCGGAGTTCAGAATATATGCTATTTGTTTTCGATCGTGGTGATGGAAGTTTGTAAACTCTTGATATTTATATTGTTAGGGTTAACATGCTATTTTAGTTCAATGACAGGTGGTAGTATTTAGTCAGAAAATTGTCACTATGCTATTTTTCTAGTCCGTCAATTAATCTTTGCCAGGTTCATAAGGTACAATGTCATCTGCCTACATAATAATGCATGAGTTAAGGGGTAATTTGGAGATATACTATATACTAGTGTGGGTGGTTAGGGACAGATCGGAATGGAGAGTGTATGTTCGTGGAGTCGCCAGGATTCGGAAACGACTCGATGGAACGTAACAAACACAAAGTGTGGATGGTCGGCGGTAGATGGCGTTGGTGTAGTTGCGGTCAGTTGGCGGATTGTGAGTGGTGGAGGCGGAGTTGTAGAGTAAATGCCCTCCCTCGATGAGTCTTTGGACCCCCTGAAGGTGTCACGCAATAATAATAATAATAATATCATTCATTCATGTAGATGAAGAAAAGCAATTAGAAGTGAAGTTAGCAGATGACAGTACATTACCAAGTGCTTGTATTTATTTATTTATTTATTTATTTTTTGTTTGAGAATGAAACAAAGTACTAAATACTCACATCAGCAAATGCTTAAACTTATACGTCTATATTTTGGACGGGTAACTGTTGGGATATGTAAGCGTTTCCAATAAAAATTGGTATTTTTAATGCCAAGACTGTTATCGTTAGAATGATCCTGTGGTTTCCTCTCTTTGAGAGGGTTGCAGCTGATTACTAGGGAGATAATGACGCACGGTGGTTTCCCGTTGCCTTCCTTGCCGTATTTCTATGACTGTAACCTGCGTGTTCACGGGTATAGAATGCATTATCAATTTATTGTTAGAATACATAATCAATAAATATTGTTTATTGATTGTAAATCGAATTGCACAACAATCTGCACTTACAAACATTCACATTCGGGCAATAACCTGTAGTAACTTGTAGGCCAATGAAATGTAAAACAATTCAATTGTTCAGTACTTGCTTAGATATCAAAGAATTGATGGACTTGACTTAATTTGAAGTTCCATGATCGCAACAATGGATACTTCGCTGTAAAATATAAACTTTTTTTAATAATTCACACGACCAGCCTTTCGATACTTACTGTGTAAATTTCAAATGTGGCTTTTAAGTTCGAACTACAGAAGCGTTCGTCATCTGCTGTGTACAACTTCATCCGAAGTTTTATTTTATTTTTTATAAGCGAAGACTCTGCAGCGTTTGGCTTGCAATGACAAAATCATTCCTTGAAGGGTGACCTTGACTACCTGTTTTGAATAACTTTCTTGTTTCTTTTCACCATACATTGCCTTAGAATTAATTATTAGTATGTTTTTATTACACAGTCGCAGTGAGTTTCTTGTTAACTCATGAAGGAGGGAGTTTCGCTGATGTCGTTAAGAAATAAAAGTTGCATGGCAACACAGTAAGAGCCATTTTATTTTATACGAGACTGTCACATGCCGAAGACACAATGAACCTCAAACTGAAACACCCCGAGAGGTAAAGTTGTTCGTAATGCTCTTTCCTGGAAAAAGAAATCAAAATAACAATGGCAAATTAAATTTTTTTCTGTGAATAGACGGTGGCTGGTTGTTGGCTTATTTCTAACAGGCTTTTAGAAGGAATCGACGAATATAAATTACAGCATTTCCACTGGGAGATTCCACAGTTTTACAGTATTCGTTTTTTTGTTAGCAAGTTTCATGCCATGATCAAGTCGTTTTGTTGATAACGTATTTGATGTCAGTGGTAGAGTGTAAACGTTTCATCTTTGTATGTAAGCACTTGAACCTTATCATTATTACAAAGTTATCAATGGAATTATTATTGAATTAAAACAAGTAGGCTTGTTCTCAAGTCAACTACTTGTTCTTTTGACTTGTGTGGCTGTCGAGGCTTAGATAACCCTAACCCCAAGCAGTGATGTTCATTGTGATTGTGAATTAGCTCGAGATAAGGCACAAAATGCACTCGTTAAAGGGAACACTGCGTAGCTGAACTTTAACAATATGCTTCTGACCTTGGATGAAATAGTTTTGAAAATTTTCACGTCACCGATAACAGCGTGCCGACGAGTTGATGTTATCAAGTCGTACCTCCTTCGTCATTACTAACGATGTGGTGGGTGTATGTGAAATCGTGACGATGCCGCTCTTTCCTCGTGAACTTTGCATTCTCGTGAACTGAGTGTGCTGGATGTAATGCGAAGGAATTGAGTGGGGCGTGGGCTGACGAAGAAAGCGCTTAAGCCAGTGACCAAATGTTGCTTGTCTCGATCGTACCGTTTTCGGCGTTGAACGATGTTACGCCGCACGTTTTTCGAGCGGCAGAGGCCAACCGTCGAAGGTCATCCCTCAGTCCCGCAGTCGGTTTTGTGTTGTGCGCCTGAGTTGCGTCAAGCGGGTTGTTTAAAACGCCGGTACCTTGCATGACACGAGTCTCTGCAAATGTAAACAGACGAAGTGCTGGGGTCAGTAGAAGTTGTAAGGTGTGTGGGCAGTTCCGTATGTTCACGTGGTAATGTTGGCATTTCAAGCAGTTGCGTAATTTTCGAAGACCGTAACGACCTCCGTTTAATGTTCTGCAAAGTCCGCCGTTTTTGTCGGTCACAGTGGCAGTAAGTCCGTACGATGATAAAGTTAACCCTATCCTCGTTAACAGAGCACTGTCTGTGCGTGTCGGTGTCGACTACAGTGTTGGGATGTGCTTTGCTAGCCGTTGGTACGGGATGTGCGGCGATTTCGAACGCTTACAACACGTGCGGACAAACAGTCATTCCCGCATTCTCTTCAGGCGGATTGCTGCTTACTTTTGGTGTTAGTTCGGGAATCGTGTACTCGGTGAAGCGTAAGGGATGGGCAGAAAAGCAGAGGACGTTGGACTTGGAGGAGTTGCAGAAATATTTACACACGGAAACAGAACTGAGTTCGAGGGATGGTGCGCAGTCAGTGGGGATTCCAGAAAATGTGGATACCACCCAGGAGGAGGTATGTGACAGCTCTTTTTCTGACCTCGGGTACTGATTTTAAAATTTAAGTCACGATTATTTGTTCTTGTGTATTTTTAAAACTGTTTCCTGGCTGTAAACACACTGCCCATCTGGCGAGTAAAATCCACATTAAATTATTCAAATAACAAGTACAAAAATAAAAGATGCGGTTTCCATAACACTGGCTCGCCACTCATTTTTCGAAAGAAACGAATAGTGCAGTTTTTTTTTTTTTTTTTTTTTTTTTGTAAAATGGGGAGAGAGTAGAGATAATGAATATTTAAAGTATTGAGAGAGTCTGATCTTCTGTCAGGCTTTTTGAATACTTTTATAAATTATTATATTATTACTGCACAGTTTGTAATTTTGCTAACGGAATTGCAAACACAAATGGAATTGGTTTTTAATGCTGATTAAACGTATTCCAACGTAATTTTTGAAATCAGGATAAAATTACTAAGAATTCGGAATTTTCTTTTACATGAAGCATGTTCACGAAAATTTGTAAACCTATTATATCTATAATCCGTTATCTACCTTTTTTGTTTTTCAAGATGCTTTAGGCCTAAAATAATCAGCATCTAACGCCGGGTGATGCAATTCGCCGTTCACTTACGTTGGATCTTACTACAATTTTTCAGATCACCTCTGTTTGATTAAATCGACTCTTAAGTGGTAAAATTAAGTAGACCCAATAGAAATGATAAAGTAATCACTCGGTTTTTTCATTTATGTCGGTTTGGTTTAAATGGGACTGACCTTTTTTTTTATGGCTAAATTAGTCAAGCGATTACATAACGAATGGACAATAATTAGTCACCCAAAACGGTCCTACGTTCCATTGCAGTGATCATGAATGAATTGTGTCACCTTACAAGGATGCCGTTGCGACATGCACTTTTTATGATCGTATCTGTACTTTGATGTTGCTTCATCAAGAACAGAAAGAATTTACGTTGCTTCAACGTGGAATCTCATATTTTATATAAATGTTTTTAGATATAAAAAAGAGGTCTTTTCTCTTAATGAACCAATGATGAATCCTCATCAAGTATCTTGGGGCTGACTGTTTCAGAATTGTTTTTATGATGGCACAAAATGCTATTTGCAGGTTGTTTGTCAGAACTAAGTAATCGCTTCCACTTAAGACACTATTAGTGGAAATAGGAAGTGAGGTGACAACTTGGATCACGTCATATCTACGGGTATTTGTTTAGAGAATATAAAACGATGCCTTTAGGCTACACGAGAAATCATTTTAATATCTAAAAACGTTTTGAAAACTAGTTTCAAGGTCTCCCACTGACTGTTTGTTTTTTAACGATTTGCCTTCCACTTAGCGGAAAGCATAAAACTGTTATCGATGTCAAGGGTACTGCGTTATCAAGAGAGAGAGAGTGTGTGTGTGTGTAAAGCGATACTCCTCTTACGGATGAGTCACGTATTTTCTCAGGCCCTTCCTTTTATATTACAGGCAGAAAATGAAATGAACAGAACGCTGTCTTGAAAGATATTAAGACAGCTGCACGTGGTGATTGACAGTGAATCGTATGGTATGCGCAAGACTGGAAGAGAATGTTTCAAGCGAAAATGTTAAAGACGCCCCCCCCCCCCCTCCACGTAGTGAGGATGATGATGTAAAGATGTGCCAACAATATAAGAAATGTTTATTATGTGTTTTAGCTTCGTGAAATTTCCTTTTGTTATAGTGTGAATTTTAGTTTGTGGTTTCTACAAACTGTCGGGCATTTTATCTGTGGTTTAGATATCATTGAGAAAAACAGCCTCAGTTATGCAATAGTTCATCTTGTCGCCATTGAGTCGTGAAAGCAATGTTTCTTGATTTTAAATGTTTAGAATCTTCGAACTCTCAAGGGGGATAATAAAACTTTGAGAAAGTTTTATTATTCCCCAATGTTTGGAAAGTTCATGATTGGAAAAATTATGTTGATCTGAAATTTTGTTACCATGGCTAATTCATTGTGCAGTCGTTTTGCCTGTTACTGGTGATTTAAATTAAAGTGCAACAGCTTACATCCCGCAAGACACTCGCATCCGAAATGGAGACATAATGCCACGTGTACAAATATAAATTTCGAAAAATATCTAAAATGGACTCTTGCTATAAAGAAAAATTTTCAGTAGTTGCTTTTCTTTGTTCTCATTGTAATATATTCAGTTCTTGCGAAAGATTTTTCTTCGTTATTTGACGACTGTTCGCGTTTGTAAATGATTTCCATGTTTAAAGATTTACTGGATCATTAAGCCAGGTATGAGATATTGCACTCTTTCTGGGTAAATTCGTTAGCACAAGTCGATAAACTTCTTAAAGAGACCATTACATATTCATTGCGAATATTTAACAAAGCAGTCCTTAAATAAGACCTGATAGCGATCTTTTGTCCTTTACCACAACCACCCACACAGCACGGGCAAGTTTAATTCACGCTAATAAACTGGCCAGTCTACATTAGTTGACAGCATACGAATTAAATTTGACATGCAGGAAAATTAGTTTGTGTGCTACGCTCATTTAGTATACTTGAAAGGCTCGTTTTTGTCAAGACTGTTGGCCTATTACAGGATTATTCCTAAGGCCCCCATAATAGTCAGGGCATTCTGACTTATCCTGCAGTATTGAAGGCCAACAGCCTTTTGAAACACGAACCTAAATACATAAACACAGAGACAGACAAGTCAGGTGTTGTGGTGAGTTTTGTGGCGGTTCGAATTTTTTCTATTATGTGTGCATACATAGAAATACTTGAACAGAAAAACATGACTGATTTTTATGTTTATTTTATTGTTATTATTATTTTTTTTTTGTGTGTGTGGGAATAGGAGGAGTTATCAGGATGTCTTATAACGTTTGCCGTAATCATCAACTCGGTAACGTGGTAATATGCTGCGACCACGTTTGTCTAGGCTCACGTAGTTGAGTCACGGCACCTTCCTTAGTGTGGAAAGGTTTCTGTGCCGATAACCTTAATCTCAGTCGTGACTAGTCGAAAGCTTATTCAGTAACCAGTTTATCCTTAATTGTTGGGATAACCCAACACCCACTCACTGCTTTTACAACGGAATATAAAGCTTCATAGATGTACAGATGATAATACCACGCAACCGTGAGTCAGTTTAGGTGACCGAAGAAACAGTTGGCTGCACTCTTTTTAAAAAATAAAATGTAAAATTATGATTCATAATATTACGTATCCATTAATTATTTTCTTCGGATTTTTGCAGTTCGAAACAGGTGATGTTAGTGCATTATGAAAAAATATATAAGGAAAATATTACACCCACCTTCTGGCTACCCAGAGTGAATTTGTGATGAAAGAAGGATAATTATCAAAATAAATAATAGTGGTAACACCACTTGCGTGGAAGGGACCCAATATAATAAACAGAACTAATCTTTAATTTTCTGGTACGCGGCAACAATTTTAATTGGTAATCCACGGACTGTTATGTACTTTATATTCCATTCCTTTGATTTGCTTGTTGTCTACACCGATGATGTACTGTTAATTTCAAAATACGAAAGCTAATTTCAAAGTACGAAATATTTGTACTTTTCATTAAAGACCGTGGTTATCGTGTAATTTATTATTTATAATAAATAGAAGGAAAACACTAAACCAGTAATAATAAGTTATAGTAAACTAAATTTGAGATGGTTATATGCTTGAGCAGCTGGCTAAAATATCCATCAAAAAAGTTCGTCAAGGAATAGAAGTATTCCTTCATTCTGAAGGAAAATTAGGAGATATTGACCGATGGCATCAAATAATACATTTCTATTACAAACGTATATTCAGGCGGGGCTAATTTTGGCTAATAAGAGATTAGTTGAACGATTTGTATATTTCCATAACTTGATTATCCGTTTTATTTCGTTATTTATTATATTTTTTAGAAAATAGTTGAGCAACTAATTATTGTTCTGATCATCTTTTAAAAACTAAATACCATTTTTAATTAGCATTTCGAGAGTCGACTCCCCTAATTGCTGACGCTCACCAATTCCCGGTGATTGGAACCATTGCACCATAATCCTCCTCCTCGCGCACACATAACGAATATATCTGCCTAGCTTCAAGTATCTTAAAGAGAATTCACTTGCTTGACCCGTACATGGCGTTGCTGGATTTGTCAGGACTCATTTATTTTATATTAAAAAGAATTTTTCCGCTTTTCAGGACGATATAAATATTTTGGCTAAATTAAATGCTAAACTGTGGATTCAGTTCTGCATTTAATTTATCTTTTGAATTAAGCAATGTCTTATGAATATACTCTATACGTGCATTTATTCGCCATTTACCCTTCCCTAAGATGGATATTTTTAACAAAGAAAAAATATGCACAAAAAATTCCGCTGACTTGAATGTTCCCGCTCTCCACGGTCTCGGTTCGAATTCCATTATGGGCATGGTTGGGTATGAATTAGGGTGATAGTTGAATTCCAACGTCGTTAAGATCGCCATTTTACATATTAGAGACCTGAAGTAACTTGACAACATTCCATGTTTGAAATGCATGATTTACACAAGAGAACATTAAAAATGGATTCTTTAACTATTACTGTTGACACATGGTTCAGTTTGAAATTATGCATTTGCAAAAAAAGAGTACTGTTTATTTTTGAGTGGCTGTGCGCTTAGCAACCATATGTCTGGGGAAGGAGTGTCCTAGGTTCGATTCCCGTCGGTGACGTGAGGAGCTGAAGGATCTTCCTCAGCCATAGCCAAGTTAGCCGGTCTTGGGCGCGGGCAGTAGGGTTTTCCCGCCAGTTTATCTGGCGTTTTTCATCCCACAAAGCAGGCAAAACTGGCCTTGAGAACTCAACGCTACAGGCCATAGGATACACCGGGGCATAAGGCTGACCACCTTATCCTGTAAACGGAGTGAGGTCCGATGATCAATGGACTCTCGACACCGCAAGGTAAAAGAGGGTATAAGGAAGATGAGATGATGTTTATTTTTAAATATGTTCAAATTATTATTTTCAATAAGAATGTAAACTCAGTAATTTTCATTTTAAATTATAACACTTAATTTATAATGGCAATTATAAAAAACGGAAATAATTATTTACAGTTGGTTTTTCGTACGTCAAACGGCGCATATGAGGGAGTTTTTTTTTATTTAATTTGAACTCTAGTTTTAATTTTGTATTCTGTGTTTGATATATTCACTGCAGTACGCCTTCAGGCGTGGGCGTACTCAATTGTGATAATTCCAAATGTTTCCTTACTAGTGTCCACATGATTTTCTTTCTCATTTTGATCTTTTATGCAGACAGCAACTAATTCAGATTAAAAACAAAATCTGAAAGGAATATCCTTCAATAATTTTTCAAAAAATAGATAGAGTGAAACATATATTCTTAGGTCAAAATGTAATAAATGCTTTATATACAAATAAATTACGTGGTAAAAAGTCCTATTGTTAACCCACATCTTTTTTTGTATGAGATCTACTTACTTTATTATTTGTTGTTAGGTCTCTAATTTGATGAACTTCACTTTTTTTCATGATTACACCAATCTGCTCTTATAAAAGTTTTTCTTCTGTTTTTGGATTTAGGAATTTTTCGACTTACATTCGATTTAAATGAAACCAAATCATCTTAAGGATTCTGGAATTCAGAAACAGCCAATTCATCGTAAGTTTTTTAATATAGTGAAGTCATTCGTTCACTTCGTCCATTCTCCCCCCCCCCCCCCCCCAAAAAAAAAAAAAAAAAAAAACAATTCTATTATGGGTGGCCTCCAGTGTTGGACAGACAGTTTTATACATGAAAATTTATCTGAACTTTGTTTTTTTTTTTGCTCCATATGAATTCGCTCAACTTGCTTCCCACTCTACCAGCTGCAGTTATTTAACAAAGACGAAAGTGTCATCTATTTAAGCACAGTTTATACCATTTTGACATCGAATTTAATGCCCCTTTCCTTAATAATGAGATTCATATTGCAAATAAGAGCCAGCGAGTGTAGCACTCTTCGTGTACTTTAATTATTCTAATTGTTTGTTTTACTGAAGGATTCCTTTTGCTGTTCTCTGACACTTTACCCCTAGCGCGCACGGGTAACGTATCCTGGAATACAGATAGATCAGTTAGCAGTGATGTCATTTTAGTATTGAATGATTTGAGTTCTAATCATTTGTCGAAAATGGCGACCTCTATCGGTATTATCACCAATACTTCAGTCGTTTTGTGTCGTGTTTCTTTACAGGGAAACAACCACATACGCTGTCCTTTATCATAGTAAAATAAATAGCAAATTTCCTCCTTCGTTGAAAGCACTCACGCAGTCATTTCTCGCAGGCTGTGTAAATACTGTGTTTGTTCACCTGACAGAAGTATCCAACTTTCATTTTTTATTTTTCATCAAATGTTTGGTTTCGGTAAATATTATGCCTAGAAATTATTTTCGAATTCACAATTATTTGCAAAATGAATTGATTCTGGATTATATTTTGGCTTGTATTTTCTCTTATATGGTTTTTCTCTTGCACTTGATGAACTGAACATACCAGAACTGTACGTGTAGCGATGTCTCCGACTATTATCACCACTACTAAGAAAATGTGATATGCAGCGCGATCAATCTTTCGCTTCTACTTAGACGATATAAATTTGTGTTTTGAGCATAATTTCATTTTACACCTTATGATCTCATAAATTCTTTTATGTTTTAAGTTATAACTGGATCATAATTATCCGTATTTAACTTGTGCATAATTTTTATTTTTGTTGTTCTGAAGTAAATCTTCAGACGTTTTCTTATGCTTCACAAGTATGTTTGCAGAAATCTTGCTCAGACTATTCAGTAGGAAAATCTTTCCATGTAGTTCTCACATTTAGTTTTATCTTCCTATTTTAGTTCTGTTTCCATGTTTTATTGCTACAGTTGATCAACAGAGAGAGAGAGAGAGAGAGACTGCATCTGTGGATTGATGTCTTGGAAAAGTTTGATGATACTTTATTTCTAGGTCATTTGGTCAGGTTTAGCACAAAGGATTAATGAATGATTCCATTTCATGGTCTCTCTTCCGAGATTTGGAGCTTTCTTTCTGTTCATCGCACATTACATGCAAAGTTCAGTTTCAACTGATAGTGAGGTACTGTGGCACTACGTTTTTGACCTCTGTGCCGCCTTCTTTATACCAAAAACCTTTTCCAATTGAGTGCAAAAAGCCACTAAACAAATTTGCCAACACGAGTTCACCGCACTTCTGTTTTCGTTTGGCGAACTTGACGCAAATCAACACGACTTCCAGACTGTCGACTTGTAGACCTTAAATTCTGATTTCCAAACCCCACTATCTTATCTAAGGTAGGATTTATTCCATTTGTACGTCTAACAGTAGTGAAGACTTATCCTTTAATTTGGGATAAGTCTAACCGCCTCGCTTTCATATTAGAAACGTTTCACAAATAATGTGAAATGTTCCATCATTGAATAACAATCTCACATTTGGAAGTGTCCCAGCATCTTTCTAATTCTTGACTCACAGGGAAGCGAGGAATTAGTTTGATCATGATCAGTCTTTGAAATCCAGATGTGTTAAGTTGTGTTTGCTGTAGCTCGTTACTGTCTATTCCATAATCATCATGCGTATCAAGGTTTTAGGCCTAGCATGGCCAGTTCCGGCGTTAGAAGTCATCGTTGAATCTCTTAGGAGGACGTCCTGGTTTTCTTTTCCCTAATGGCTTGTACTTTAAGGCTTATTTTGGTAATCGTCTGTTTTCATTCTTTGAACGTGTTCCATCCATTTATGTTTATATTTTTTAATTTTTTCTATTATTATTCCATACTTCAGCTCTAAACTAAGAACACATTTTTTTTTCTCCTGGAATTCCATTATATTGCAGAAGAGTGCAGTATTCTAGTA
The DNA here is from genome assembly GCF_054136105.1 of Typopeltis vanoorti. NCBI lineage: Eukaryota > Metazoa > Arthropoda > Arachnida > Uropygi > Thelyphonidae > Typopeltis > Typopeltis vanoorti. The sequence continues at coordinate 113,040,038 of NC_143563.1, read as the reverse complement.
ATCGAATCCAGTTTTTTTTAATTGCTCTTGGTTGGAAACCTACAGCAGAGTTAAGTACCACGAATGGAATTGGGATTAGACAATCTAGAAAGCTTCTTCTAGAGACCATACTTGAAATGCTTTCATACCAATTCTATTCTCTACTAGGCGAGTCGACAGACTCGCACTCAGCGAATACAATCATCTACCGCCCAAACAAGAGTTCGAACATCAATGCCACAGTAGAATTCTAACAGACAGCCTTGGTTAGCGAGCCTGGAAGTTAATCACCGAGCCAACCAGGTCAGAAATGTTGAGCCATCTTTTTGCTCCACAACTTTCTATTGCTCCATAATACTAGTGTACTGTAAGTTGAGCAACCTCTCGTGTGTGGGAATACCATCATACAAAAGAAAAAAAAAATCCTCTGATCTCTTCCGAATTAGCGAGGAGACTTTTATAAAACTCATAATTCTGTATTTGAGTATATATTATGCATTCTAATTTACTTCAATATTTCAGGTTTCTGACGGCGTTTTCGTATTGAAATATACTCATTATTGCTATATTCTTGGATATTTCCTCTCATTCTCTTAGTTAGCTGATAAGAATTTTCGAAGAAATTTCTTCTCCAGAATATAATCGCCTTTAATTTTTCACTTCGATCAACTTCCATTTCTTATGCAGTGTTTCTTCCCATTTCTGTTCTGTTCGTTTCTGTATCACAGTCACGAATAACAAGATACATTTAACATTTCGGTGGAAATAGGTGTTTTTCTTTTCTAAGGATTTTCTTCGGAAATAGGTGTTTTTCTTTTCTAAGGAATTTCTTCGCCAGCACACTTATATTTTTAATTCTTCATCATAGCTTTAATTGCGCCGGTCTCAATTCCATTTGACTCAATCCTTGATTTATTTTCAGTAGCTTGCAGAACTAATCTATAGCTTTTAGGCAGTACTGCATAGTATCTCATGGTAACTTCCAGGAGACTACGCGTCTGTAGATGAACGGTCTTAGAGGTCTTTCGTCATTGACGAACTTTTTCTTCTAGGCAGGTTTTCAGTTAGCAAATTCTAACGCAGGCAAGTAGAATTTTTCTTCTGGAAGAAATTCATTTTTCCATCATAAAGTGTATTCGGTTAAGGATGTTTATGTTAAATCTAGTATACGGTAATTCACTGTTATTCATAAACTGTATGAACACATTATTTAGAAAAGTGATATTAAACTTGATATTCAAATAGAGGATATGAATCTTATTTCTTTACTCCATACGTATGTTATCCTCCAAATAAATCTGCTAAACTGAATCTTTCAGAAACTTACTATTACCACTCTAAGAATATTTGCTTCTTTGCGCTCCACTCTTAAACGAAACAAAGCTCGTCTCATTAAATTATTGGGTTTCCGCAAAAGTGCCAGTATTTTTAATGCCAATATTTATTTAAAAATTAAATAAATAGTAACATGTAGTGAACGAGAGTGTAAAGATTCATTTTTTGTTTTATTTTATTGGGATGAAGAAGTTCATTGTGATCTTTGTGTGTACCCGCTCTAATTTAGTCTTTTAACGAAATTGTGGTGAAATCACTTGCATATACTCTGGCTTTATTCATTTTTACTTCAACGTTAGTAGAAAATACATATGTTGGGATCCAAGATCAAGAAAGGGGTAGTGTACGTTTCTAAACGTATCACTTGTTTAAACTTATTCTCACGTTATCTTCAGGCTTATTCGTTGGTTAGATTCGCCTCAGTTCTCGTTGTTGTAGGTGTTGAATCATTGACTCAAATTCTGCTTACTGTAAAACGCATTGAATGTTGTCTTTAAATCTACTACATAGTAAGGCAGTTTGGATTAAAACTGTTCAGAAGAATTTTGCAATATTACAATCATTTGTAGTTTAGACTATTAGCAATATGTGAAAGAAAAAAAGGTCGTGCAGCTCAAAAGTGAAATAAGTTTGGTTACTCCTAAAATGCTAATGACTTAGCACATTTTTCATTAGCTAAGTAACATCTAGAATATCTATCTTCAGTTCTCATATCGTCTTTATCATCCGTAATTCATTTTACAGCACTCTTTCCTCAATTTCTAAGCTTTTTTCAATAGCCTTGAGAATATTTTGCTACCTTCCTGATATTAATTTTCTATGTTCTTACCAAATCTTCCCATGACTTTGTTTAGATAGTTTTACACAGTGCTTCGCTTTCTTATATTTTTTCTCTGTATTCTCTAAGAGCACAAGCTGACTTATTTGCCAGGAACTTTTGATAAGCTTTCTTCTTTTCCTCGACTGCCTCTTTAACTTCCTGAATCCACCAGGATTTCTGATTTTTCTGTCCTTAAAGACAACTTCACCACATGCCTTTCTGGCTGAATCAATCAGGGTTAGCCACCGAAACTCCAAAGTTTGGTTATTGTTTTCACAAACTCTTTCTTTTTTTTCAATGATGTTTGTGTATTTGAGTCTATAGTTCACATCTGAAAGCTGGTCAACTGATTTGTTTTAAACTTTATTACACACTCGTCTTTTCAGTGTGAGGTTCACTTCCTATTTTAAATCCTCTGTATACTCTTGTATCCTGAAACAGTTGGAAAACATCGCTATCAACTATAATATTGTCCGTGAGATTTTGCTTATTTCTTGCATCTTCTCTCCATGTGAATTTTCGTGTACATTTTTATGTTGGAACGTGGCTTTAGTGTTGACTAATCTATGACCCAAACAGAAATCCAGCAGCCATTTATCATTATTACGTACGATCTTTCTTGATAATAATGGCGTTAATAATATTATTATTAGACGACTAGTGCTTTCGAATTGGAACACCAAGTTTCGGTAGCAATCTACATTACGAAATTACAATTCTTGGCAGGAATAGGAGCTTCCATTGCTTAGTCCATAACATGATATAGTTCAGTTGGAAAGACCTGCATTCGGATTCCATATGGGAGTCGGGTGAAAAGTTTTTTCCTCCTCGTAACAAGCTTTTTATCCTGCAAAGGCCTGGCCAGAGAACACCTTTAATTGACAGATACTATGAGATTACATGATAACCATCTTGCCCATAATCATTTCCCTTGTATGGTAGCATATAAGCCAGCCGTATGGCTGAGGAATAGAATTACTATGAGATTACATGATAACCATCTTGCCATAATCATTTCCCTTGTATGGTAGCATATAAGCCAGCCGTATGGCTGAGGAATAGAATAAAATAGAATTAGATAAAGTATCTGTCACAAAGTGAAGACACTAAGTGACTTTGTCCAAGTCACTTTGTGTCTTTCTTCATTTGATCTCTGGAGCGGCGTTTCTGGGAGAATCAAACCATTAGTCCAACACCGTACTCGTGCGAGTACAACCTTTCCTAAGTAAGATACATATATAAAACCTGACCCTTATGTTACCCATGGTACTGATCATGTACGATTGTTTACAGTTCTTCATGGGTCAGCCTGTCATGAAAAATAAATAAATGAATAGCACTCAGAAGCTTCTCATTTTGTTAAGTGATTATTACGGAAAAATTTGTTTATTACGGCAAAACTTTACCTGTGTGGTAAAGTTTATGGTTCCATAATGCTAAACGGCCAGAAGAAACAAGAATGCTAAATTTTGTAGTCGTTCGTCCGATTACCGCAACATTTTGTCGACTTTTTCAACTGGCTTCCAGAGTTAACTTATTTTCGACGCAAGAAGCCGTAGTTTTTTCTTTGCGGAAACTCGGGTTTTAACCGTACATCTCAGGAGGGAAAAAAACGCCATAGAACACACCCTGTTTCAGATTTCAATATGAGTTAGGGCTTGAGATTCCGAGAAGGCGTCAGCTTCCTGCTATTTTCATCCCATGCCTTGAAAATCATCGGTTTCCACGAGTCCAATTATGATTGATGGCTAAAGGTGGAGACCACTAGATCCCAATTTCCACAAGTTAATTAAGGCTAAACGAGCTTCGCCTACTACTCCTTTTGAAGAGGGAGGCATAAGAGGATTTATTTATTCACTTTATGATGATGATTTTTCATTTTCACACAGAACTAGATTTATATTAATATAAATGATTATTTCGAAACCCAATTTGCTACCACTCTGTGGTTTATTCTGTGATTTAAAACACTTTACAAAAGATTTATAAAATAATGCATTAAAACTGAATTGACACAAATCTCTTCTTTATCAACAGTGCTTTAATGATCAGTAGTAACTTTTAGACGGACAAGATGTGAATTTGTACTACTAATAAAGAATGGGGTGCCTCTTGTATTCTGTATTTATTTCTAGTCTCATCTTCTGCTTAATTAACGTATCCCGTTTAATTGCTTCATTCAGTGCTCGTTTGAAGCAATGATAAGGCGTTTAAACCTGCCTATATAATATTATGTGTATGTAGGTTACGCATGTTCTTTGATCAGTGTTTCTTAGGAGTTGAGGGAGGTTAACTGAGGTCCCCTCCAGACTAAGTCACCTTCATTTGAAACAGACAGCTCAACATTCATCGTATCCTTGACGGAGGAACCTTGTTCGGTTCTTTCAAATGCATTGCTGCTGTTGTGAAGCTGTGAATGTTGTTCTCTACTTTTTTATGTATTAAAACAGAAATAAGCTGCCTTATTAATTCTCCGTAGTTTTAGCGATTATCGTTTCTCAATTACAACTGCTGCTGTACAGTGTGGAGGTAGTCAACGAAGTTAAAGCAGTCCAGCAACAGAGAAACACCGCCATACACCGTTCTAAAAATCGAATGTAGTCTTTAAAAGTACAGAAGTTAAACAATTTAACAATTGGCTGCCTGGTTTGCCTATCGAATATCTTTTCGTGTGTTGAAGTCACATAAAAAAATCGGTAAGCAGGTAAAGTGAAGCTAATAGTCTTGTATTTAAGGAATGTTTTCTTTTCTAAAACAAACACCGAATTCCAATTTAATTGGGACTTTTTTTTTGTTAGGTGCGATGCAGGCGACCATTTAGAAGAAATACACGATTAATAGAAGGAAGTGAACAGAAGAGCGTTCGCTAATGAGTTTTTTGAAAGCAATATGAAAGATGTGTCATATATATATATATATATATATATATATATATATATATATATAATGCACATTCAACCTAAGAAGGGATTAGAAACCTATCTTAAATTACTACTATTGGTGGACTTAAGGTAAAGTAATCCAGAAACCTTTGTCCGGAGACCAAAGATGTATTTTTTTTTTCAACTGGAAGTTGTAAATCATCTCCCCTCACGAAGGCATTCGCAAACATCCATGTCCTCAGTCTCAAATCAAATCCACAACCCGCTCAATAAATAGAGGAACGTCTATCTTCAGCTATCCAGGCCGGAAGAGGAGCTTCCTTAGGTCAGTCAGTATCAACGATGCTCTTTGGTTAAAAAGACCCGCGTTCGAATCCGCCTGGGACGCGAAAGACGTTTATCAGACCTTTTCAATTGACAGTGGGTTCGAGGTCTCATATTAGAGCGACAGGGATTTTCCACCCGGAAACAAGCAAACCAAGCAGGAGAACACACACACTTAAGCGAACTAATACACTGATCTCATACCCTCAGCTGCATTGTGGTAGATTTTGTTGAATCCTGATATTGACTTTCACTTTTCTTTTGACGTTGTAGTGAATTGCGTGCAAAGTTAAAATACATTTGAAAAAGTCGACTTGGAAAAACAGTTTATATGGTGCTAACATGGAATAAAGCAGTGATATAGGAGGAAAAAAAACAATTTAATTTAAACAGTGTTCGCTCTTTTATGGGTATTGTGACGATGTTTGTCATGTCTTAATGGCTTTAATTCTTCCGGTTTTGTTTATACAGCAGCATATTTAAAACTCATTAAATATGTGTATCGAAAATCTTTTTCATTAAACAAAGAAAATGGCCTTATCGTTGTACATTTAAAAACTTTCATTTAACTAGCTAGTTTTCATTTTAATTATTCAATTGTCTAAAGACAACCTAATAAATATTGTTTGGTAAATTAATCAAGGAATATGACTACTAGATTTTCCATTAGGTAAAGTAGTCAGAATTCCCTCTTTTAAGCGTCGTCATTTCGTTTTTGGGCCTTGGTTTGTATCACCTCTGTTTTTATTTCTCATATATTTCATCTCTGCAGTATTTTTCATATATCATATTTTTGCATATCAGTATTTTTCGGTCTCCTTCTCACCATCCATCATGCTTTTCGTACAGTAATGTGGATTTTGATAAACGTAAATGCATTCTTAACCTGCTTTTTTTGTTTGTTTTTTGTTACTGACTATTGTCGTTCGGCCTTTTTAATATTCCTTTTGATTTCGACGTATTGATTATGCTAATTATGTCTAAATCTTATCTTTATTGTTAAATTTTTCATAGCCATAAAGCAGTTGACTTGTTCATTAATTTGTAAAGCTAACTTTTTTGTAACATTTTTTTTCCCCGTAATGAGTTTTTTATTTGAATGTCGTAATGATTTTTTAAAATTAAATTTCAGCTTTTTTTTTAAAATAATCTTCATTTTCCCCCCAAAATGACTTTATCATCATCCATAAAGAAGAAAGCATATAGGATAACTTTATATTCGAATTTATTTTGTTCCTTTATCATTCATTCTTTTTATTTTCATTCATTCGTATTCCAAATAATAAGGATTTTTTTTCTCGAATATATGCATTTCCAAGTTGCATTTAATTACCTTTTATTTTTTCTGTTGGTATTTTAAAACACCAAAATTTTAATTTTGGTGTTTTAAAATGAACCCAAATATAGATTTCTGCATTGATTAAAATTAAAGAGCGGCTTCACACGAAACATGAAGCTTATTTTAATGACAAATTTCAAGTTCAGTTCATTTACTCACACAATGAATACACAATTTATTTCTTAAATTGATATCGTCTATCTAGTTTATTAGCTAAAAAGTGCGATGTCTTAAACCGTTATGAATGTCGTTCATTCTTAAGGGTTTATGAAAAGTCACCTAGTAGTATGAACTTGCTTTGTAGTTCACAGCAAGCATTTTTGCTAAGACAAATTAAATATCTTCCCCAAGGAAAATTCCATAATGTCTGACATTCTCCCTTCTCTCAACGACAACTCGAAGCGAATATTAACACGGAGAAAACTGAATTATGTATTATGTTGTCACGAGAACATAAATTACTACTCATGGAGGACGCTCACTCTGTCAACCCTAAATGATACATCCTGTTCATCTAGCGATGTTAATGCTGACGAGATCGTCGCCTGCAGATACTCGCATGAAGTCTTCGAAGACAGATTGGAGATTGAAATTAATTCTGCCTTTTAATATGATATGCGTTGATCTCCTTTACATCGTTTATCTTTCTAGATCTTTCTCTGTAGCAGAATTTACGTTTACGTGTTTAAAATAAAACCCGCAGCGTTTCGTCTTTTTAAAGCCTGCATTGTGAACACCCAGGAAACACCTCGCAGCAGCAAAAACTGGAAACTGCCCATGAGGAAGTGTTCGATGTCCTCGTGTTGTCGTGCGAGTCCGCCCTAATGCGTTTTTAATTGTGGCTTCTGAGAACGTGAAGGTTGCTGTGGCGAATTGGCGAGAATGACATTCTGCATGCTTCGGAGCGAATTAAAATTTCTTTTCAAATGATTTTTCTGGATTTGAAAGTCTCCGTCCGTGGTGCGCAAATTCCATTTTCCAGATGAGGCTGAAAAATGACACGAAGAACCACTTAGTTTGAGTGTGTGTGTGTGTGTGTGCGCGCGCGCGCGCACACACACACACACATATATCTAAATCACGTCTCTAAATATATTGCCAATATTATTGTGCACTATTTATGGTGTGTGTCCGCGCGGTTAGCCAAGTGCAGGAGTCGGAAACATTTTTGAACCAAAGAGCCATTCCACCAAAAAAATTAATTAAAACAAAATTTTGGGAGCCGCAACTTCAATTCGATTTTTCCTGGCAACTCAAAGTTGCAGTTAGTTCAAACTTCGCTAAATTTGTTTTTAATTCAGTACTTCCAGATATCAAATACCACTTTTATGTTTGCATATAAATTTTTATGTTCAATAAATAAAAGAACATTAAGTTTGAGTTTTTAATCACAAAACATGTTTAAGTAAGTATAATATTGCAAAAAAATTCAGAATTTGCATTGCAGAAAGAATTAGTCCGAACAAAAATACAATATTATGTATTTTAATAGATATGATTGTTTTAATTTAAAATTCCCTAATAAGACTTTTGATTTTGCATCTTCTCAGCCCATTTAAGTAAATAGGCTGAGAAGATGCAAAATCAATGTCGGCTTTCAAACTTTCACCAGTCAATTTGTTCCTATACTTATTTTTAATGTAATTCATTGAAGAGAAAAATTGTTCGCAATTGTACTTTGAACCAAAAAGGGTCAAAACCCCCAAAACAACTTGTTTTGGGGGTTTTGACCCTTTTTGGTTCAACGCCTGGTATTTGAACCTTTTTTTATTCAACGCCTGGCATTTGAATAATTAGTTGGGAAAGAATTCCAATATTTAAATATAATTTCCTGTGGTGTTTCTTCCGTAGTTTCCTCATTTTTTCAATTTGTGCTACCATTTCCTGAAGTTTTTGTACCCAGGTGCTTTGATTCTGAATTTCCAGAAGCTCCACATGTAGATCTGCAGTTGATATTCCCGGAAAAGCTTCAATATCTATTAATTTTAAATTGCAATTTAACGGATGTAATATAAATTTCATCATCTCTTGATGCTTTTTAAAATCCTGAAACTGCTTGTAAATGAATCTAAAATTACAGTAATCATTTCAGCGAATATTTTGCAATCAACTTTTTCTTGATTTAAATTCAATCTATAATTTTTTGGATTTTCAAAATATATAAATGTTTCTTCAGTAACATCTTCGAAAATTTCTGTTCAAAGGTAAGGAATTTTTATAGTAATTGTAAGGCTGTGTTTCCCTTTCCTTGCAACTTCAAATTTAGCTTATTAAAATGTTCTGTCATATCAAGCAAAAAACAAAACATTTTTATCCATTCGGGATTACTGAGAAGTTCCACGTGATTTACGTTATAATTTTTAGTGGTTAAGAAAACTATTACTTCTTTTAAGCACTGAAAAAAACGTTTTAATGCTTTTCCTCTTGATAACCATCGTACAGATGTAAATGTCACTAAATCTTTATGTTGACTACCTAGTTCCTCTACAAATGTGTCAAAAAGTCTGTGATTTAACGCCTGAAATTGGATGAAATTGATCATTGGCACAACAACAACATCCATGACTCTTTTTATTTGTGGTAATAATCCCAAAGAATTTGCAACTACAGCGTCTTGATGCAAAATGCAACGAAATGAAATAACTTCACGTGGAATATGAGTGGAGAATAATTAAAAAAAAAAACTTATTTTTCCTTGACAGTTCTAGCCGAAAGAGTTAAGTCTTTAATTTTTTTACGTATCTCCTCCTTATTTTTCATATCCTTAAATAGAATTTCAGAGATTATGCATGCATTTTTTTTAGAAATTGACGATCGGTAAAAGGTTTTCCCGCTTTTGCTATTTCAAGGGATTACAAAAGACTTGCTTCAGTAGTATTCGACGAAGATTTCGTCCAAGTTGACAAATTTCTTTGCTGAAGCAATGTCTTCTTTTGTAATTCTTCAATAGCTTTTTCTTTCTATTATCACCCTCAGGATATTTTTTACTGAAATCTAAATATTTTTCTCGAAAATGTCGTTCGACATTACTTGATTTGTTATTTTGAAGTCGTAGATGGCAAATTAAACATTGCGGATTTCCATTTACTTCTATAAATGCAGATTTCTCTCTCCACATTTTATTGAATCCTCTGTTTTCTTCGATTATTTTTTCTTTTTCTTGAACTCATATTAGGAGGGTTATTATCACAAATTTACCTGCAAGTAAAAACACAAAATCGACATAGTAAAAATTAATTTGTGCATCACATTACGTGACACTAAATTAAACACCAGTTTAGTACCACAATAAATAAGTTAACTAACAGAATATTTATTTTGACAGTTAAAATCCGTATGTATCTAAAAACTGGTGTTTGACAGGACAGCTGATTAATTAGTTCAAATTTTTGCCGTGGCGCTAGTTACCTTAGGCAGGATTAACATTCAGCGAGTATTTCAAATGTAACGTAGTTGTCAGTTGTTCATGTCATAAAATTTCATGCGTAACACGCGTCACATGCATCGTATCTAGCGCCACGAACACGCCCTATAAAAAAACAATATTTAGTTATTTGTATTAATTATGTATCTTTTAATTCAATATAAAAGAGCCGCCGGTTCCCAACCCCTAGCCTAGTGGCTTTGCGCTTCGCAACTATATGCCTGGGGAAGGAGTATCCCAGGTTCGATTCCCGTCGAAGACATGAGGAACTTGAGGATCTTCCTCAGGCATAGCCAAGTTAGCCGGTCTTGGGCGCGGGCAGCAGGGTTTTTCATCCCGCAAGCAGGCAAACCGGCCCCGTGAACACACAGGGATACAGCCAAAAATATCCCCCCCCCCCTAAGCGGCAGACTAGGCGACAGGTCGGTTGGGAGTGGTACTAACAAGTCGCCGCATCTGAGTAATACGCGAACCCATAGGAAGCGGGAATAACGCGCAGTGAAAGAAGACTATTTATTGTGTGTAATTGTTACGCTTCTTGTAACCCGGATGAGCTCATGCTCTTGGGTTATACACAGGATGTCACTGCTTTTTACAATTTTATCATTTTGGAAAATAATTGAGATGAATGAGATGTAACGATATGCAGATGATAATGTAATGTGATAATAATTACATTACTTTTATATGTAATGATAAAACGAAAAACAAAAATTATCTGATACGAAATAAAATGCAGTCCCAATGAAATAAACGCACTGCGCTACATTTTCGGAATCTCAGAATATGCACGTTTTCTTTGTCACGCGTTGATTTTATTTTTTAAAATAAGCCCCCTTTAGCATTTCGGCTTCTTCAGAGCAAAAAGAAAAGATAGAGAAAAGATACAGAGATGTTTTCAGACCGATTTAAACGTTCTACATGTTGAATGGATTTCCATTGAAGAATTGCGCGGTAATTTCAGTGTTTAGGTCGAGGCTTGTGTTTATTGCTAGCCTTTTCTGTTCTCAAGATGAAAAATGGATAAGACTGTGCGAGATCGATGTTATTAGCATCCACATTACCGAAGAAAAATGGCTGCTTTATATTCTTTAGCCTTTCTGTTCTTTAATTTCCCTTTTCTCATCAAGACTGGTGCGAATCCGACGCCGTTCACAATAAATGTTTCTCTGAAATCCACACCGCCTCGAAGGAAATTTACTGTTCAGACGCGGAGTAATTTCTTTAGTGTGCCGAATAAGAATTGCTTTTCCATCTTCTTCGCTTCTTTTAAAGTCATTATTAACCTCCGTCTCTTCATTGTTAGGTACGAAAGCATTCGGCCATGAATTATGCAAGAAACTAATTTCCATTTTCAGTAAATGAGAAAAAAATCTTTTCATTAATACGAATATGCTCGCAGAAACGTTATGATAAATTGGAAAAGGGGATTATGGGAACTCATTTGATGCTTTTGTCATCGAAATAAAAATGAATCGTTTTTAATTTGTTTTTATCTCTTTCATTTTTAATACACGCAGACTATCTTATTTTGAAAGTCAAATCTCCTGCATTTTATATTTTAACGTCATTTAGTTCTTGTGCGAACACGAAGAAAAGCATTTTAATTATAAGGAATAATATACGAGAGTATGTTATTCCTTATAATGAAATGAGATCTGTTCAGTGTAAATTACAAAGGTAATGTTAATATTTAGCCAATTGTTTTTTTATAAAACGCGTAATATTTATTTCATGGTATCGAACATAAAATGTAGTAGAAAGTTTGAAACTCTGACAAGCTGATGAAGTTAAGTAAAAATATATCGAACCCTAAGAGACGTTCTTTCAAGCGGAAATGAAGTAATCAGCTAAGTCATGCAAAAAGATTGCACGAGAGAAAAAAATATACACATTAATAGCACGAGACTTAACAAGATCAAATATTTTCAAAATAATTGAAAAACTTCCTGGTTTTCAACACAAAGCTCAGAATCTCCTAACAGGGTATATCTTTTTTCCCACTCTCAAAACCCTTAAATTATCAAATATGTTATTAAAATTGATTTAATATCAATTTTAAATTTGATTACCAAAATTTCATTATAAATACTTGTTATTATTAAAGAAAAAGGGGTCTGAAAATTAAGGCCCCTTATTCAGTGGAGTCCAGAGTTTTGCGGACCTCTGAGTTGTAGGTTCATGAATGAAGTTCAAAGAACATCGATAACATTTTTACAAATACAATTATCTTAATCAGATGTATTTGTTAAAGATAAGAGGGAATTTAGTTCGGTGTTCTTAAGGTCGTGACTGCACACAGCGTAGTTCATACTTCAAATTCAATAGCTACAATTAGCAATTAATGCCTAACGAGTTATATGCGGCCACTCCCAGAGCTGAAGTCAAATCTGTTTAAAGAGATTCATTGCTAATTACATTTTCATAGCGAAGCTGCTATTCTGTAAAACAAGACTAGAATTGGAATAACGTTTATTCCTCCTACATTATGGAAATGTATTACTATTAATAATCCGTAATCTAGCTCAATCATCCAACCGAAGCGTTTAATAAGATGTGAATATCATTACTTTGAAAGATCATCGCGCAACTTTATTACCCAGAACCATTCTGGAAACCTTATTCTATCTTGGAAGGATGAAGAGAGCTGCAACTGTCAGTGAAATTCAACGGAACTGCGAACACTGTCACTGAGAACCCGAATATCTCCAACGGACTACGGTGCGGTTCTAGACTGATATCTTTTAATGCTGCACTAAATGATCTTCAGATAATCGTAATGAAATGAGAATTCTGCTGAAGGATACATTGCTGTCTAATTTGCTTTTTATAAATTAATATATAAAAACAGTTTTAAGGACTGTTTCATTCGCCGTCCATGCATATTCATTTATGGATGGCTGTTTCTTCTCTCTTTTCCCCCCACAAACACATTCACGCGCAGAGAGAGAGAGAGAAAGAGTGTCATTTATCCTGAAGAGAGAAGGTAGAAGTGGACAGTCATATTGAACAGACAGTCACGTGCCATTTTTATTGATGATGCTATATTAGGCGCTAGAAAAACGCTCAGGGACACTTTCCATATAAAATTAGGTTTAACGTACAAATCTTAATACAGAAGATTATGTGATGCTCACAACATTTGTGTAATTGTTCATGAATCCTTTGTTCCAGACAACCCTAATTTCGCGTTGCATTTTATGCTTTCCAGTGCATTTATTAGCACTGTGGAGCTTTTGCATAGTGCAGTTACGATAAGTGATCTTTGGTTGAAAAGACACGGGCCGGATAATCCTCTCTCTTGTATCCAAACAACATTTATAAGGGTTTTCAACTGAACGTAGGTAGCAAGGTTTCCTTCATTCAATTTCTAAAGTGTTTTCTCCCGTAAATTCGGGTTTTTTTCTTACTCAGAAAAACATGCAACTAGGCCAGAAGAACACACACACACATTTCATAGACATACGCTGGCCTTGTAGTCTTAGGTGCTTCACGTAATACAAAAAAAAAAAAAAAAAAAAAAAAAAAACCGCTGGCCTCATAACCTGTAGATTGATATTCTTTCATGATTAAATAAAATCGGAGAACTATTGGTCTGATTTGTGGCCCAATATCCATGAAAGTACCATACAAAGGCATAATGCAGAAACAAGAACATTTGAGAAAGTTTATTGTGGGGGACTGTGACATCGGGATACCTGTTCAGTGGTTTGCCCTCTTCTGTATATAATCAAAAATCTTTGGAAAGGTTTGAGTACAAATGTGAGAACAGTATTCTCACATTTGGGGCATATAAAGCGCTACTTAGGAGTTGAGCAAGAAAGAAGTAGGGTTTTTGAAAGATCGTCAGAAATATCTACCGAGGCACTTTAAATCTCTAGCCTTTATACTAAAGCGAAGAAAATAATGTAAACTTCAATGCCCACTCGGTCTTGTTTATCTCTCTTCTATTTCCCAAAAAGTGACCGCATGGCTTTCGTGTTTTACATACTTCCAACCAAATTCCCATAATCGACTATTTGGTGGATTCACAGCAAGAGCAATTGAAAAATCTATTTTGTGTGTAGGAGGATTGAGAAATACCTCGTAAGAGTTTTAACTATTTGTCTAGTTCTGACACTAAAACTTTTTGTCTTCTTCCCTTCTATTTATTTACTCTTATTTCATATAAATCTGTTAGAACATGTTGCTGCAACTAGCTACCATAATTCAGAGTAGAATAACTAAGTTAAATGAAGTGACTTTTCTTCTTTTTCATTATTTCCTGTCGCTCTCTTTGAAGCAGTTCCTCCATTTGTGTGTCTGTAAAAGCAGCAGCTACAAAATATTCAAATCCAATCAGCAAGTTGCCTTTTTTTGTACTGTCCTTCAGCTCATCTGCTGGACGATTTTATTCTTAAAATTTCGGGCAGGTTTTTCTATGATAATAGAAAAACCTGCCCGAAGTTAATCTGCATGTAGGATTGATTTAGCTCTTACACAAGCCGCACACTCACTGTGAAAGAGTCGGAATTTTGTGCAAAAGACAGAAACCAGCCTTGTTATGTGATAAAGCACTCCCGAAATAACCTCGCAAGTATTCTGTCTAATGTTGCATGTAATCTCGAAGTAGTGGCCGGATGGATTCTCTCTGCTTGCATTCAAGATGTCCGCATCAAGATTACGTGCACACACGTGGTTTATTGCCCATTATAGGCCTTGAAAGTAAAAGAAAAGCGACATAATGATGACGAGAGGCGTTTTAGCTCATCCTGTACTTTTTGCGTGATGATTGTCATGGCGAGCAATGTAAGCAGAAATATTTCTTCGGTGCGGTATTTATTTAGTTACTCTGCTGACCTATTTCGATGGCGGCACTTAATTTCTTTTCTTTTTGAAGTTTTGCACATTGGCAGATGGTTTCAGACTTAAAAACAGAACTAGAGAAACATCGTTTAAACAGTTTCCACACTTGTACATTTCTTAATTATTGTTCGTAGAGGAAAAATGATGAAGTTATGGCGGGCGAGCTGAGACTAAATCAGATTTTCCTCGAAGAGAATTTTATGTCGCAGTTCCTTACTTTATTTGCAACGTGTGTAACATTCATCATGATTGAGTGGCTGTCAACCGTTGCTATACAAATAAGTATTATGAAGTTGTATAGACAAGTTTAAGATTTTGTTGTTTTTTCCCATTCGCATGCGTGTCTTTGAGATATTCTCGTACATGAATGCGAACAGAAAAAAAAACCAAGGACTTTGTTTAGAGTTAAAAATACTTCAAGGACTGTTGATTAATTCATTGTAACAGGAAGATAGCTTTTTTTTTTGCAGATGGTTTATAATTTTTGTATTAATTTATCAATATTATTATGTCAATATAATACAAATGTTATTAATATTTGTATTAATTTTACGCATAAAATGTAAATTAGAAAGCGTAGGAATTACGTTGATAGAACTGTGACAGCCGAAATTGATCAGGATATTGCTTGTAACAAAACCGGTAATAAAATGAAAAAAAAAAAAAATCTTAGTATAAATGGTTTAAACTTCTGTGAGACCCAAACGAAGTGTTTTTGACGCAATATTTATGTGTGCGTGATAAAGGAAATGCTTATTACAGTGTCTATAGAACCTAATCGCCCTGTAGATAAGGTACAACATCCGCTTGCAGTGTCGGATCATCGTTTGCCCAACCTCATAAATCTTCCGTTGTAAACTACGCCTATGAAGTGAAGAGGTCAATTATAACATCCTTTCCAGTGCACGACTAGACTGGGGGGAAGTTAACCATCCAGCTTTTAACAGATTAATTTACTGGTAACATGTGTGCTGTGCACTCGTCATGCTCAGCCTTTGTAGCTACTGGATGTGGTCACTGAGACGATATTGACTTCTCAAAGCTCTCTCTCTTTTCGCGAGGAATTTAGTGGTATTTAGTAATCAGAAATAAGCCGGGATAATGGCTGCACCGGATTGAATGTATAGAAACTCATTTAGGAATACTTTATTTTCGTTTAAGCTTCCTTATTAAATCTTTACATATGTGGTTGTTACAAGAATGGATGCATTTGTTTTGGCATATTTTACTTCGAAAAGATCCAGTATCAGTATGTTAATTGAAATGTGACTTCAAGATAATATATCTCTCAGCAGTGCGAAAGGCTTGTTTTGGTTAATGAGAATATATCTCAATATTTTCTCACTTTATGGTGTTATTTATAAACAGATTTAGCTGTTAGTTTGTCATGGCCATTTCGGTCTGCGCATTTAATCATTTTCAGATCTTAATACAGTCGATGATGGTGACATTCTTTAACATGTAAATTCATTTAATTAATTTTTTTTTTTTTAGAATTCTTAGAAAAAAGGTAGTTAAAAGTTGACGAAGAGGTCAGTAGGTTAACTGCTATTCCGCACCTGCCGATAGGTGTCGTGGCGTTAACACCTTAACCTGGATTTTCCCTTTCTCAGGAGTGCTTGCCAGTGACTTAATATTGATCTGTTTATTATTCGGAATTTCTCACGACACACACAAACGCAGACACCTCAAGACAGGGTTGAAGAGCACAAATGACGCCTACGGCGTACAAATCTGTTTATCTGCGGTCTCGCAAACTCCCAGCAAGAGTTTTCCTCCCCCTTTGATTTGTCTGATATCAGCGTTTATTTCTACTTTGAATGAGGGTGAATCGCTTTTTATAGTTAAATACATTTCTTAAGTTATCACATACAGTAAATGCGAGTATTCTGCAGCCTCATTACCTCCATGTCTGGTTTTTAGTCTCGTGGCTCAATGAAATCGATCAGCTAATTGATTATTGTAATCAGCAACCGTGAACTAAGATTTTATAATCTGATGGCATTAATAAACTCAGGCCCTCTCCATCCTTTTGTTAATCGCCGTCTATATAATTAGCGTGTTTCTGAGTTGTGCATCGCACCTCAATAATGAGTTGTAATCATGTTTTTGGAGCAACATTCTAAAATGCACCTGGCATTTTCGTGTAAATTTATATTTATATTTTTTAATAAATTAAAAAAATATATATTTCGGTTGAAATCGAATAACTAGTGGGAAGTATTTTACTGTATAACTACAATACTCGGTACATAAAAAAATTCACGTGATCGAGTGAGTCGCTCTGGGGATGACGTCATAAGGCTACCAGTACGCCATCAAGTAGAACAATGTTTCTCAAACTTCAGATATCCGCGTACTCTTTCTTAAATTTTCATTATTACCAAGTATCCCCTAATTAATTAAAAAATAAATTCATTCATTAATTAAAAATAAATAAATTAATTAATTACTTTAAAATATTAATTAAAATTAAATATCTATTTTATTTGAATTTATATGTTTATGTAAACAAAAAAATGATTTATTTTTGAATTTTGGTTCTCTAGAGATGTCAGACGACACACTCATCAATTTCATTTGATCCAGCTGCAATATCAACGTTTTCTTGTTGCTTACAGCTACTTGTATTTGCTATATTGCTCTCTTTTGGGGGTTTTATAAATCCAATCTTTAACTAATGATCCATACGTAAGAATTTGAAAGCTAAAAAAAATACTGTATTTACTCGAATATAACTCTTTTTCCCTAAAGCTAAAAAATCGCGTTGCGAGATACGTGCGGGGATTTTCGGAAACTAAAGTTTTCAGAAAAAAACTGAAAATGGGGCGACTTACCAAGAAGCTCCTACTCGCTATCCCTACTTTTGGCATCGAGAACAGTTTCTTTATGTGCAACGTCAAAGTCATCTACCCAAATAGCGTCATCTTCTTTCCCATTATTTCGAGCAAAAGTTACCAGTAATTTAGAGGACTTGAGATACGTAGAGCAGCGAAGAACTGCGTATGATTGGTGCGGTATTAACAAAAGATCCCGCGAACCAAAGACAAATTAGCATTTCAACAGTTGAGTTGAAATGCTAATTCCCTTCAACCGAATTCCATAATATCTGAAACACATTCACTCTATATTTCTTAGTTTTAACACGTTAACGACGGGGGTGGTGTCAAGCAAAACCATATGTTCCACCGGCAACATATGGTTTTGTTTGGTGTCTATACAGCAGTTTCTGTTGGAGAGGGGATGCGATTCATTAGTTAGTGCCGTTTTTATTTGTCTCTAATTGCACTGTTTGTTGAAAAATATAATGACTCCTTTAATTATGCATAGCCGGAAATTGCCACGTACCCCCTGACGTCCTTTCGCATACCCCCGGGGTACGCGTACCACACTTTGAGAAACACTGAAGTAGAAGATAAGGAACAATTATGCGCAGCTGTGCAAAAGAAGAGAAACTGTTACGCGGATAGTTTTCAATAGTCGCATTCTAATATATGAGAAGAACAAAAAAAAAACTATTTATACAGATAACATATAGGAATGAAGAAATTATTAATAGTTATATTTGTTTTATGTTTATCTTGTTGTGTACATTTTTTTAACTTATCGTTTTGCTTTTACTATTACTTTGTGTGTGTGTGTGTGTGAGTGTGTGTGTGAGAGAGAGAGAGAGAGAGAGGGGTGTAATATGTGGTATTTTTTCTGGATTTTACTTCGCTTATTTTTTTTTTTTTTTGAAATTGGATATTTCCAAATTCGTCGCAGAATGATTTCTAGTCTTAGCGTGACGGCGCGTCAGTCGCATCCGTGATGTTTCAGAAGCACCGCTCACCTCACGTGGTTCCTTACGTAGTACGCATCGTAGAGTAGGCTATCATCGTGTAGTCACACACACACACAAAATCGAATGAGAAATATTGAAATCATTTGCTACAATAACACCACAGGCAAACTATCACAAAAAAAAACTACAAAAAAAAAAACGTTGAACATAAAAGGAGGGATAAATTCTATTCATTGCATGTGACTAAAACCACTACTGCGTTAAGAATAATTACAGATTATGCATCTCCTATAATAATAACAGATGAGAATCTTAATTATTTTGAAATATTAGTTGCAGCAAAATATGCCACATTCAGTGACTCACACTCTGGCATTTCCAACAGCAATTTAATAAAATGCTAATTAATTGTTGCTTTGCATTTATACAACAAAGTAAAGTTTGCATAATGCGTTTTGGATATTATATGTTGAATGTTATAGTGTAGTGACTTCACCAGTCGCATCGCATTTCAGTTCCCTGTTTTTTTTTTTTTTTTTTCATTTAACTCTATGCAGTGTGCTATCGTTTCACATATTTAGTATAATTATTGTGCTTATATCATTATTATTCATCCATATTTACTTTTCTTATCTCACTGTTGTGTGCTAGTCATGATTTGGAGTACAAACCAATATAATGTTTATCTTTCCATAATATTGTCTCGTATGCCCTCAAATGCATTTGTGGTTTAAGCCAATGAAAAGTCAGTTTGGTCTGCTAAGTCTCAAATCTAAGGTGGTAATGGCCACTTTAATAGAATGGGC